>NW_026893634.1:300000-600000 GCF_032452875.1 Bos javanicus
GTCACGTGATCAGGGCCTGCTGAGCTGCGTGATTCCTGCCGGCTCATCTGCTTGACAATTGCCAGCTGAGCTGCGTGAGTCCTGCCTGGTCACGTGCTTGATTATTGCCAGTTGAGCAGCATGATTCGTCACTGCTGAGCTCCATGCTTATTGCCTGCTGATTGCGTGGTTCGTGTCTGCTCAGCTCTTTGAGTATTGCCTCCTGAGGACCCTGTTCGGTCGCCACCTGCCGGGGACCAGCCCCAACTGATCAGTGTATTCGAAGGAGAGATGGCCTAGGCGACTATTTATATGCTAATCAGAGATGTCAAGAATGATAGTATGAGGAGAGCTCGGTAGGAAAATTCGGTGGAGAAAAGAGACTGAGTAGCTTGGTTTACGCGGAAGACAAATCAAACTTCAAGACAAGAAGTTTGCACCACTTACGTAGGCCGCAGGCGCCCTCTCGAATAGCGAAAGGTGCCTCACCCTAAACACCTTCTCGAGTGGGTCTTAGCAGCCCAGGCATAATTAGTAAGCGTGGTGGGTTCCGCGCTCCAGATGGAGACTCAGCTGGAAGTTAAAGGGAAGAATGACAAGGAACTTTATGAATTGGAGCTGTAAGTTAACTCTTTGACAGAGAGAGCGAGATGGTGGTGGGGGACAGCCCCCAGTGAAATCAGAGGTGAGAGCACAAAGCAATACAGTAGGCAGACTCCAGTTTTTTTGGGGAGGAGATGCTCGAGAATATCCGGGTGGACTCCTGAGGCTCGATCCCGCATTTGCGTATGCCGAGCCTCCTTCCTCATGACCTTTGTCCAGAGTGGAATGCCTCCCCAGCTCCCGGCACATGATCAGTGCATGCTCAGTCACGATATCAGTGCCTGCTCAGCCACGTGATCACTGAAGGCACAGTCACGTGATCAGCGCCTCTCAGTCACGTGATCACCGGATGATAAACACGTGATCAGTGAACGACCAGCCACGTGATCACTGCATACGCAGTCAGGTGGTCAGTTCCTGATCAGCCACCTGATCAGTGCGTGCACAGTCCCCTGATCAGCGCCTGTCAGTCACTGATCACTGCCTGATAAACACGTGATCAGTGCCCGAACAGCCACGTCATCAGTGCATGCGCAGTCACGTGATCAGTGCATGATAGCCACGTGATCAGTTCGTGTACAGTCCCATGATCAGCGCCTGTCAGTCACTGATCGTTGCCTGATAAACACGTGATCAGTGCATGATGAGCCATGTGATCAGTGCCCGATCAGCCACGTCATCAGTGCATGCGCAGTCACGTCATCAGTGCATGATAGCCACGTGATCAGTGCATGCTCAGTCACGTGATCTGGACTTGATCAGCCACGTGATCAGTGCCTGCAGAGTCACGTGATCAGGGCCTGCTGAGCTGCGTGATTCCTGCCGGCTCATCTGCTTGACAATTGCCAGCTGAGCTGCGTGAGTCCTGCCTGGTCACGTGCTTGATTATTGCCAGTTGAGCAGCATGATTCGTCACTGCTGAGCTCCATGCTTATTGCCTGCTGATTGCGTGGTTCGTGTCTGCTCAGCTCTTTGAGTATTGCCTCCTGAGGTCCCTGTTCGGTCGCCACCTGCCGGGGACAAGCCCCAACAGATCCAGGGTATTCGAAGGAGAGATGGCCTAGGCGACTATTTATATGCTAATCAGAGATGTCAAGAATGATAGTATGAGGAGAGCTCAGTAGGAAAATTCGGTGGAGAAAGATACTGAGTAGCTTGGTTTACGCGGAAGACCAATCAAACTTCAAGACAAGAAGTTTGCACCACTTACGTAGGCCGCAGGCGCCCTCTCGAATAGCGAAAGGTGCCTCACCCTAGACACCTTCTCGAGTGGGTCTTAGCAGCCCAGGCATAATTAGTAAGCGTGGTGGTTTCCGCGCTCCAGATGGAGACTCAGCTGGAAGTTAAAGGGAAGAATAACAAGGAACTTTATGAATTGGAGCTGTAAGTTAACTCTTTGACAGAGAGAGCGAGATGGTGGTGGGGGACAGCCCCAGTGAAATCAGAGGTGAGAGCACAAAGCAATACAGTAGGCAGACTCCGGTATTTTTGGGGGGGAGATGCTCGAGAATATCCGGGTGGACTCCTGAGGCTCGATCCCGCATTTGCGTATGCCGAGCCTCCTTCCTCATGACCTTTGTCCAGAGTGGAATGCCTCCCGGCTCCCGGCACATGATCAGTGCATGCTCAGTCATGATATCAGTTCCTGCTCAGCCACGTGATCACTGACGGCACAGTCACGTGATCAGCGCCTCTCAGTCACGTGATCACCGAATGATAAACACGTGATCAGTGAACGACCAGCCACGTGATCACTGCATGCACAGTCAGGTGGTCAGTTCCTGATCAGCCACCTGATCAGTGCGTGCACAGTCCCCTGATCAGCGCCTGTCAGTCACTGATCACTGCCTGATAAACACGTGATCAGTGCCCGAACAGCCACGTCATCAGTGCATGCGCAGTCAAGTGATCAGTGCATGATAGCCACGTGAACAGTGCGTGCACAGTCCCATGATCAGCGCCTGTCAGTCACTGATCGTTGCCTGATAAACACGTGATCAGTGCATGAGAGCCACGTGATCAGTGCATGATCAGTCACGTGATAGTTGTGTGATCAGCCACGTGAACAGTGCATGCTCAGTCACGTGATTAGGGCCTGCTGAGCTGCATGATTTCTGTCTGCTCATCTGCTTGACAATTGCCAGCTGAGCTGCACGATTCCTGCCTGTCATCTCCTTGACAATTGCCACCTGTGCTGCGCAATTCCTGCCTGCTCATCTACTTGATTATTGCCAGCTGAGCAGCATGATTTCTCAGAGCTTAGTTCCATGATTATTGCCTGGTGACTGATTCCTGCCTGCTCAGCTCTTTGTTCATTGCCTCCAGAGGCACATGATCAGTGTATGACACCAAACATGATCAGCACATGACCAGTCACATGATCAATGCATGATAAGCCAGGTGATCAGTGCATGATTAATTACGTGATCACTGCATGATCAGTCATGTGACCAGTACATGGTAGCTGCGTGATCATTGCATGATCAGCCACGTGATCAGTGCATGATAGCCACGTGATCAGTGCATGATAGACAGGTGATCAGTGCATGATCAGTCACGTGATACGTGTGTGATCAGCCACGTGATCCGTGCATGATATCCACGTGATCAGTGAGTGATAGCCACGTGATCAGTGCATGATAACCACGAGATCAGTGCATGATCAGTCACGTGATACGTGTGTGATCAGCCACGTGTTCAGTGCATGATGAGTCAGGTGATCAGTGCTGGATTAATCACGTGATCAGTGCATGATCAGTCACGTGACCAGTACATGGTTGCTACGTGATCATTGCATGATCAGCCACGTGAGCAGTGCATGATAGCCACCCGATCACTGCATGATCAGTCACGTGATCAGTACATGATCAGTCACGTGAGCAGTGCATGATCATTTACGTGATCTGTGCATGATCAGTCACGTGACCAATATATGGTAGCTACGTGAACATTGCATGACCAGCCAGGTGAGAAGTGCTTGATAGCCACCTGATGTGTGCATGATCTCAGCTCTTTGAGTATTGCCTCCTGAGGTCCCTGTTCGGTCGCCACCTGCCGGGGACCAGCCCGAACTGATCCAGGGTATTCGAAGGAGAGATGGCCTAGGCGACTATTTATATGCTAATCAGAGATGTCAAGAATGATAGTATGAGGAGAGCTCGGTAGGAAAATTCGGTGGAGAAAAGAGACTGAGTAGCTTGGTTTACGCGGAAGACCAATCAAACTTCAAGACAAGAAGTTTGCACCACTTACGTAGGCCGCAGGCGCCCTCTCGAATAGCGAAAGGTGCCTCACCCTAGACACCTTCTCGAGTGGGTCTTAGCAGCCCAGGCATAATTAGTAAGCGTGGTGGGTTCCGCGCTCCAGATGGAGACTCAGCTGGAAGTTAAAGGGAAGAATGACAAGGAACTTTATGAATTGGAGCTGTAAGTTAACTCTTTGACAGAGAGAGCGAGATGGTGGTGGGGGACAGCCCCCAGTGAAATCAGAGGTGAGAGCACAAAGCAATACAGTAGGCAGACTCCGGTTTTTTGGGGGGGAGATGCTCGAGAATATCCGGGTGGACTCCTGAGGCTCGATCCCGCATTTGCGTATGCCGAGCCTCCTTCCTCATGACCTTTGTCCAGAGTGGAATGCCTCCCCGGCTCCCGGCACATGATCAGTGCATGCTCAGTCACGATATCAGTGCCTGCTCAGCCACGTGATCACTGACGGCACAGTCACGTGATCAGCGCCTCTCAGTCACGTGATCACCGGATGATAAACACGTGATCAGTGAACGACCAGCCACGTGATCACTGCATGCGCAGTCAGGTGGTCAGTTCCTGATCAGCCACCTGATCAGTGCGTGCACAGTCCCCTGATCAGCGCCTGTCAGTCACTGATCACTGCCTGATAAACATGTGATCAGTGCCCGAACACCCACGTCATCAGTGCATGCGCAGTCACGTGATCAGTGCATGATAGCCACGTGATCAGTGCGCGCACAGTCCCATGATCAGCGCCTGTCAGTCACTGATCATTGCCTGATAAACACGTGATCAGTGCATGATGAGCCATGTGATCAGTGCCCGATCAGCCACGTCATCAGTGCATGCGCAGTCACGTCATCAGTGCATGATAGCCACGTTATCAGTGCATGTCAGCCACGTGATCAGTGCCTGCAGAGTCACGTGATCAGGGCCTGCTGAGCTGCGTGATTCCTGCCGGCTCATCTGCTTGACAATTGCCAGCTGAGCTGCGTGAGTCCTGCCTGGTCACGTGCTTGATTATTGCCAGTTGAGCAGCATGATTCGTCACTGCTGAGCTCCATGCTTATTGCCTGCTGATTGCGTGGTTCGTGTCTGCTCAGCTCTTTGAGTATTGCCTCCTGAGGTCCCTGTTCGGTCGCCACCTGCCGAGGACAAGCCCCAACAGATCCAGGGTATTCGAAGGAGAGATGGCCTAGGCGACTATTTATATGCTAATCAGAGATGTCAAGAATGATAGTATGAGGAGAGCTCAGTAGGAAAATTCGGTGGAGAAAGATACTGAGTAGCTTGGTTTACGCGGAAGACCAATCAAACTTCAAGACAAGAAGTTTGCACCACTTACGTAGGCCGCAGGCGCCCTCTCGAATAGCGAAAGGTGCCTCACCCTAGACACCTTCTCGAGTGGGTCTTAGCAGCCCAGGCATAATTAGTAAGCGTGGTGGGTTCCGCGCTCCAAATGGAGACTCAGCTAGACGTTAAAGGGAAGAATGACAAGGAACTTTATGAATTGGAGCTGTAAGTTAACTCTTTGACAGAGAGAGCGAGATGGTGGTGGGGGTCAGCCCCCAGTGAAATCAGAGGTGAGAGCACAAAGCAATACAGTAGGCAGACTCCGGTTTTTTCGGGGGGAGATGCTCGAGAATATCCGGGTGGACTCCTGAGGCTCGATCCCACATTTGTTTATGCCGAGCCTCCTTCCTCATGACCTTTGTCCAGAGTGGAATGCCTCCCCGGCTCCCGGCACATGATCAGTGCATGCTCAGTCACGATATCAGCGCCTGCTCAGCCACGTGATCACTGACGGCACAGTCACGTGATCAGCGCCTCTCAGTCACGTGATCACCGTATGATAAACACGTGATCAGTGAACGACCAGCCACGTGATCACTGCATGCGCGGTAAAGTGGTCAGTTCCTGATCAGCCACCTGATCAGTGCGTGCACAGTCCCCTGATCAGCGCCTGTCAGTCACTGATCACTGCCTGATAAACACGTGATCAGTGCCCGAACAGCCACGTCATCAGTGCATGCGCAGTCACGTGATCAGTGCATGATAGCCATGTGATCAGTGCGTGCACAGTCCCATTATCAGCGCCTGTCAGTCACTTATCATTGCCTGATAAACACGTGATCAGTGCATGAGGAGCCATGTGATCAGTGCCTGATCAGCCACGTCATCAGTGCATGCGCGGTCACGTCATCAGTGCATGATAGCCACGTGATCAGTGCATGCTCAGTCACGTGATCTGGACTTGATCAGCCACGTGATCAGTGCCTGCAGAGTCACGTGATCAGGGCCTGCTGAGCTGCGTGATTCCTGCCGGCTCATCTGCATGACAATTGACATCTGAGCTGCGTGATTCCTGTCGGCTCATCTGCTTGACAATTGCCAGCTGAGCTGCGTGATTCCTGCCTGGTCACGTGCTTGATTATTGCCAGTTGAGCAGCATGATTCGTCACTGCTGAGCTCCATGCTTATTGCCTGCTGATTGCGTGGTTCGTGTCTGCTCAGCTCTTTGAGTATTGCCTCCTGAGGTCCCTGTTCGGTCGCCACCTGCCGGGGACCAGCCCCAACTGATCCAGGGTATTCGAAGGAGAGATGGCCTAGGCGACTCTTTATATGCTAATCGGAGATGTCAAGAATAATAGTATGAGGAGAGCTCAGTAGGAAAATTCAGTGGAGAAAAGAGACTGAGTAGCTTGGTTTACGCGGAAGACCAATCAAACTTCAAGACAAGAAGTTTGCACCACGTACGTAGGCCGCAGGTGCCCTCTCGAATAGCGAAAGGTGCCTCACCCTAGACACCTTCTCGAGTGGGTCTTAGCAGCCCAGGCATAATTAGTAAGCGTGGTGGGTTCCGCGCTCCAGATGGAGACTCAGCTGGAAGTTAAAGGGAAGAATGACAAGGAACTTTATGAATTGGAGCTGTAAGTTAACTCTTTGACAGAGAGAGCGAGATGGTGGTGGGGGACAGCCCCCAGTGAAATCAGAGGTGAGAGCACAAAGCAATACAGTAGGCACACTCTGGTTTTTTTGGGGGGGAGATGCTCGAGAATATCCGGGTGGACTCCTGAGGCTCGATCCCGCATTTGCGTATGCCGAGCCTCCTTCCTCATGACCTTTGTCCAGAGTGGAATGCCTCCCCGGCTCCCGGCACATGATCAGTGCATGCTCAGTCACGATATCAGTGCCTGCTCAGCCACGTGATCACTGACGGCATAGTCACGTGATCAACGCCTCTCAGTCACTTGATTACCGTATGATAAACACGTGATCAGTGAACGACCAGCCACGTGATCACTGCATGCGCGGTCAGGTGGTCAGTTCCTGATCAGCCACCTGATCAGTGCGTGCACAGTCCCCTGATCAGCGCCTGTCAGTCACTGATTACTGCCTGATAAACACGTGATCAGTGCCCGAACAGCCACGTCATCAGTGCATGCACAGTCACGTCATCAGTGCATGATAGCCACGTGATCAGTGCGTGCACAGTCCCATGATCAGCGCCTCTCAGTCACTGATCATTGCCTGAGAAACACGTGATCAGTGCATGATGAGCCATGTGATCAGTGCCCGATCAGCCACGTCATCAGTGCATGCGCAGTCACGTCATCAGTGCATGATAGCCACGTGATCAGTGCATGCTCAGTCACGTGATCTGGACTTGATCAGCCACGTGATCAGTGCCTGCAGAGTCACGTGATCAGGGCCTGCTGAGCTGCGTGATTCCTGCCGGCTCATCTGCGTGACAATTGCCAGCTGAGCTGCGTGATTCCTGCCTGGTCACCTGCTTGATTATTGCCAGCTGAGCAGCATGATTCGTCACTGCTGAGCTCCATGCTTATTGCCTGCTGATTGCGTGGTTCGTGTCTGCTCAGCTCTTTGAGTATTGCCTCCTGAGGTCCCTGTTCGGTCGCCACCTGCCAGGGACCAGCCCCAACTGATCCAGGGTATTCGAAGGAGAGATGGCCTAGGCGACTCTTTATATGCTAATCGGAGATGTCAAGAATAATAGTATGAGGAGAGCTCAGTAGGAAAATTCGGTGGAGAAAAGAGACTGAGTAGCTTGGTTTACGCGGAAGACCAATCAAACTTCAAGACAAAAAGTTTGCACCACTTACGTAGGCCGCAGGTGCCCTCTCGAATAGCGAAAGGTGCCTCACCCTAGACACCTTCTCGAGTGGGTCTTAGCAGCCCAGGCATAATTAGTAAGCGTGGTGGTTTCCGCGCTCCAGATGGAGACTCAGCTGGAAGTTAAAGGGAAGAATGACAAGGAACTTTATGAATTCGAGCTGTAAGTTAACTCTTTGACAGAGAGAGCGAGATGGTGGTGGGGGACAGCCCCAGTGAAATCAGAGGTGAGAGCACAAAGCAATACAGTAGGCAGACTCCGGTATTTTTGGGGGGGAGATGCTCGAGAATATCCGGGTGGACTCCTGAGGCTCGATCCCGCATTTGCGTATGCCGAGCCTCCTTCCTCATGACCTTTGTCCAGAGTGGAATGCCTCCCGGCTCCCGGCACATGATCAGTGCATGCTCAGTCATGATATCAGTGCCTGCTCAGCCACGTGATCACTGACGGCACAGTCACGTGATCAGCGCCTCTCAGTCACGTGATCACCGAATGATAAACACGTGATCAGTGAACGACCAGCCACGTGATCACTGCATGCACAGTCAGGTGGTCAGTTCCTGATCAGCCACCTGATCAGTGCGTGCACAGTCCCCTGATCAGCGCCTGTCAGTCACTGATCACTGCCTGATAAACACGTGATCAGTGCCCGAACAGCCACGTCATCAGTGCATGCGCAGTCACGTGATCAGTGCATGATAGCCACGTGAACAGTGCGTGCACAGTCCCATGATCAGCGCCTGTCAGTCACTGATCGTTGCCTGATAAACACGTGATCAGTGCATGATGAGCCACGTGATCAGTGCATGATCAGTCACGTGATAGTTGTGTGATCAGTCACGTGATTAGGGCCTGCTGAGCTGCATGATTTCTGTCTGCTCATCTGCTTGACAATTGCCAGCTGAGCTGCACGATTCCTGCCTGTCATCTCCTTGACAATTGCCACCTGTGCTGCGCAATTCCTGCCTGCTCATCTACTTGATTATTGCCAGCTGAGCAGCATGATTTCTCAGAGCTTAGTTCCATGATTATTGCCTGGTGACTGATTCCTGCCTGCTCAGCTCTTTGTTCATTGCCTCCAGAGGCACAGATCAGTGTATGACACCAAACATGATCAGCACATGACCAGTCACATGATCAATGCATGATAAGCCAGGTGATCAGTGCATGATTAACTACGTGATCACTGCATGATCAGTCATGTGACCAGTACATGGTAGCTGCGTGATCATTGCATGATCAGCCACGTGATCAGTGCATGATCTGTCACATGATTAGTGTATGATCATCCACATGATCAGTGCATGGGCAGTCATGTGATCAGTGCATGATTAGTCGTGATCAGTGTATTTTCAGTCTCGCGGTCAGTGCATGATAGCCACGTGATCAGTGCATGATCAGTCACCTGATGGGTGT
Source organism: Bos javanicus (assembly GCF_032452875.1). NCBI lineage: Eukaryota > Metazoa > Chordata > Mammalia > Artiodactyla > Bovidae > Bos > Bos javanicus. The sequence goes on from NW_026893634.1 coordinate 309,382, forward strand.
ATGATCATTCACGTGACCGGTACATGGTAGCTATATGATCAATGTATGTCCAGCAATGTGATAAGTGCATGATAGCCACGTGATCAGTGCATGATCAGCCACGTGATCAGTGCATGATCAGTCACGTGATCAGTGCATGATCAGCCACATTATCAGTCCATGATCAATTACGTCATCATTGCATGATCAGTCACGTGAACAGTACATGGTAGCTGCGTGATCAGTGTATGACCAGCCAAGTGATCAGTGCATGATAGCCACGTGATCAGTGCATGATCAGTCACGTGATCTGAGCATGATCAGTCACGTGACCAGTACATGATAGCTACGTGATCATTGCATGATCAGCCAAGTTAGCAGTGCATGATCAGCCACGTGATCAGTGCATGATCAGTAACGTGATCAGTGCATGATGAGCCATGTGATCAGTGCCCGATCAGCCACGTCATCAGTGCATGCGCAGTCACGTCATCAGTGCATGATAGCCACGTTATCAGTGCATGTCAGCCACGTGATCAGTGCCTGCAGAGTCACGTGATCAGGGCCTGCTGAGCTGCGTGATTCCTGCCGGCTCATCTGCTTGACAATTGCCAGCTGAGCTGCGTGAGTCCTGCCTGGTCACGTGCTTGATTATTGCCAGTTGAGCAGCATGATTCGTCACTGCTGAGCTCCATGCTTATTGCCTGCTGATTGCGTGGTTCGTGTCTGCTCAGCTCTTTGAGTATTGCCTCCTGAGGACCCTGTTCGGTCGCCACCTGCCGGGGACCAGCCCCAACTGATCCAGTGTATTCGAAGGAGAGATGGCCTAGGCGACTATTTATATGCTAATCAGAGATGTCAAGAATGATAGTATGAGGAGAGCTCGGTAGGAAAATTCGGTGGAGAAAAGAGACTGAGTAGCTTGGTTTACGCGGAAGACAAATCAAACTTCAAGACAAGAAGTTTGCACCACTTACGTAGGCCGCAGGCGCCCTCTCGAATAGCGAAAGGTGCCTCACCCTAAACACCTTCTCGAGTGGGTCTTAGCAGCCCAGGCATAATTAGTAAGCGTGGTGGGTTCCGCGCTCCAGATGGAGACTCAGCTGGAAGTTAAAGGGAAGAATGACAAGGAACTTTATGAATTGGAGCTGTAAGTTAACTCTTTGACAGAGAGAGCGAGATGGTGGTGGGGGACAGCCCCCAGTGAAATCAGAGGTGAGAGCACAAAGCAATACAGTAGGCAGACTCCAGTTTTTTTGGGGAGGAGATGCTCGAGAATATCCGGGTGGACTCCTGAGGCTCGATCCCGCATTTGCGTATGCCGAGCCTCCTTCCTCATGACCTTTGTCCAGAGTGGAATGCCTCCCCAGCTCCCGGCACATGATCAGTGCATGCTCAGTCACGATATCAGTGCCTGCTCAGCCACGTGATCACTGAAGGCACAGTCACGTGATCAGCGCCTCTCAGTCACGTGATCACCGGATGATAAACACGTGATCAGTGAACGACCAGCCACGTGATCACTGCATACGCAGTCAGGTGGTCAGTTCCTGATCAGCCACCTGATCAGTGCGTGCACAGTCCCCTGATCAGCGCCTGTCAGTCACTGATCACTGCCTGATAAACACGTGATCAGTGCCCGAACAGCCACGTCATCAGTGCATGCGCAGTCACGTGATCAGTGCATGATAGCCACGTGATCAGTTCGTGTACAGTCCCATGATCAGCGCCTGTCAGTCACTGATCGTTGCCTGATAAACACGTGATCAGTGCATGATGAGCCATGTGATCAGTGCCCGATCAGCCACGTCATCAGTGCATGCGCAGTCACGTCATCAGTGCATGATAGCCACGTGATCAGTGCATGCTCAGTCACGTGATCTGGACTTGATCAGCCACGTGATCAGTGCCTGCAGAGTCACGTGATCAGGGCCTGCTGAGCTGCGTGATTCCTGCCGGCTCATCTGCTTGACAATTGCCAGCTGAGCTGCGTGAGTCCTGCCTGGTCACGTGCTTGATTATTGCCAGTTGAGCAGCATGATTCGTCACTGCTGAGCTCCATGCTTATTGCCTGCTGATTGCGTGGTTCGTGTCTGCTCAGCTCTTTGAGTATTGCCTCCTGAGGTCCCTGTTCGGTCGCCACCTGCCGGGGACAAGCCCCAACAGATCCAGGGTATTCGAAGGAGAGATGGCCTAGGCGACTATTTATATGCTAATCAGAGATGTCAAGAATGATAGTATGAGGAGAGCTCAGTAGGAAAATTCGGTGGAGAAAGATACTGAGTAGCTTGGTTTACGCGGAAGACCAATCAAACTTCAAGACAAGAAGTTTGCACCACTTACGTAGGCCGCAGGCGCCCTCTCGAATAGCGAAAGGTGCCTCACCCTAGACACCTTCTCGAGTGGGTCTTAGCAGCCCAGGCATAATTAGTAAGCGTGGTGGGTTCCGCGCTCCAAATGGAGACTCAGCTAGACGTTAAAGGGAAGAATGACAAGGAACTTTATGAATTGGAGCTGTAAGTTAACTCTTTGACAGAGAGAGCGAGATGGTGGTGGGGGTCAGCCCCCAGTGAAATCAGAGGTGAGAGCACAAAGCAATACAGTAGGCAGACTCCGGTTTTTTTCGGGGGGAGATGCTCGAGAATATCCGGGTGGACTCCTGAGGCTCGATCCCACATTTGTTTATGCCGAGCCTCCTTCCTCATGACCTTTGTCCAGAGTGGAATGCCTCCCCGGCTCCCGGCACATGATCAGTGCATGCTCAGTCACGATATCAGCGCCTGCTCAGCCACGTGATCACTGACGGCACAGTCACGTGATCAGCGCCTCTCAGTCACGTGATCACCGTATGATAAACACGTGATCAGTGAACGACCAGCCACGTGATCACTGCATGCGCGGTCAAGTGGTCAGTTCCTGATCAGCCACCTGATCAGTGCGTGCACAGTCCCCTGATCAGCGCCTGTCAGTCACTGATCACTGCCTGATAAACACGTGATCAGTGCCCGAACAGCCACGTCATCAGTGCATGCGCAGTCACGTGATCAGTGCATGATAGCCATGTGATCAGTGCGTGCACAGTCCCATTATCAGCGCCTGTCAGTCACTTATCATTGCCTGATAAACACGTGATCAGTGCATGAGGAGCCATGTGATCAGTGCCTGATCAGCCACGTCATCAGTGCATGCGCGGTCACGTCATCAGTGCATGATAGCCACGTGATCAGTGCATGCTCAGTCACGTGATCTGGACTTGATCAGCCACGTGATCAGTGCCTGCAGAGTCACGTGATCAGGGCCTGCTGGGCTGCGTGATTCCTGCCGGCTCATCTGCATGACAATTGACATCTGAGCTGCGTGATTCCTGTCGGCTCATCTGCTTGACAATTGCCAGCTGAGCTGCGTGATTCCTGCCTGGTCACGTGCTTGATTATTGCCAGTTGAGCAGCATGATTCGTCACTGCTGAGCTCCATACTTATTGCCTGCTGATTGCGTGGTTCGTGTCTGCTCAGCTCTTTGAGTATTGCCTCCTGAGGTCCCTGTTCGGTCGCCACCTGCCGGGGACCAGCCCCAACTGATCCAGGGTATTCGAAGGAGAGATGGCCTAGGCGACTCTTTATATGCTAATCGGAGATGTCAAGAATAATAGTATGAGGAGAGCTCAGTAGGAAAATTCGGTGGAGAAAAGAGACTGAGTAGCTTGGTTTACGCGGAAGACCAATCAAACTTCAAGACAAGAAGTTTGCACCACGTACGTAGGCCGCAGGTGCCCTCTCGAATAGCGAAAGGTGCCTCACCCTAGACACCTTCTCGAGTGGGTCTTAGCAGCCCAGGCATAATTAGTAAGCGTGGTGGGTTCCGCGCTCCAGATGGAGACTCAGCTGGAAGTTAAAGGGAAGAATGACAAGGAACTTTATGAATTGGAGCTGTAAGTTAACTCTTTGACAGAGAGAGCGAGATGGTGGTGGGGGACAGCCCCCAGTGAAATCAGAGGTGAGAGCACAAAGCAATACAGTAGGCACACCCTGGTTTTTTTTGGGGGGGAGATGCTCGAGAATATCCGGGTGGACTCCTGAGGCTCGATCCCGCATTTGCGTATGCCGAGCCTCCTTCCTCATGACCTTTGTCCAGAGTGGAATGCCTCCCCGGCTCCCGGCACATGATCAGTGCATGCTCAGTCACGATATCAGTGCCTGCTCAGCCACGTGATCACTGACGGCATAGTCACGTGATCAGCGCCTCTCAGTCACTTGATTACCGTATGATAAACACGTGATCAGTGAACGACCAGCCACGTGATCACTGCATGCGCGGTCAGGTGGTCAGTTCCTGATCAGCCACCTGATCAGTGCGTGCACAGTCCCCTGATCAGCGCCTGTCAGTCACTGATTACTGCCTGATAAACACGTGATCAGTGCCCGAACAGCCACGTCATCAGTGCATGCACAGTCACGTCATCAGTGCATGATAGCCACGTGATCAGTGCGTGCACAGTCCCATGATCAGCGCCTCTCAGTCACTGATCATTGCCTGAGAAACACGTGATCAGTGCATGATGAGCCATGTGATCAGTGCCTGATCAGCCACGTCATCAGTGCATGCGCAGTCACGTCATCAGTGCATGATAGCCACGTGATCAGTGCATGCTCAGTCACGTGATCTGGACTTGATCAGCCACGTGATCAGTGCCTGCAGAGTCACGTGATCAGGGCCTGCTGAGCTGCGTGATTCCTGCCGGCTCATCTGCGTGACAATTGCCAGCTGAGCTGCGTGATTCCTGCCTGGTCACCTGCTTGATTATTGCCAGCTGAGCAGCATGATTCGTCACTGCTGAGCTCCATGCTTATTGCCTGCTGATTGCGTGGTTCGTGTCTGCTCAGCTCTTTGAGTATTGCCTCCTGAGGTCCCTGTTCGGTCGCCACCTGCCAGGGACCAGCCCCAACTGATCCAGGGTATTCGAAGGAGAGATGGCCTAGGCGACTCTTTATATGCTAATCGGAGATGTCAAGAATAATAGTATGAGGAGAGCTCAGTAGGAAAATTCGGTGGAGAAAAGAGACTGAGTAGCTTGGTTTACGCGGAAGACCAATCAAACTTCAAGACAAAAAGTTTGCACCACGTACGTAGGCCGCAGGTGACCTCTCGAATAGCGAAAGGTGCCTCACCCTAGACACCTTCTCGAGTGGGTCTTAGCAGCCCAGGCATAATTAGTAAGCGTGGTGGTTTCCGCGCTCCAGATGGAGACTCAGCTGGAAGTTAAAGGGAAGAATGACAAGGAACTTTATGAATTCGAGCTGTAAGTTAACTCTTTGACAGAGAGAGCGAGATGGTGGTGGGGGACAGCCCCAGTGAAATCAGAGGTGAGAGCACAAAGCAATACAGTAGGCAGACTCCGGTATTTTTGGGGGGAGATGCTCGAGAATATCCGGGTGGACTCCTGAGGCTCGATCCCGCATTTGCGTATGCCGAGCCTCCTTCCTCATGACCTTTGTCCAGAGTGGAATGCCTCCCGGCTCCCGGCACATGATCAGTGCATGCTCAGTCATGATATCAGTGCCTGCTCAGCCACGTGATCACTGACGGCACAGTCACGTGATCAGCGCCTCTCAGTCACGTGATCACCGAATGATAAACACGTGATCAGTGAACGACCAGCCACGTGATCACTGCATGCACAGTCAGGTGGTCAGTTCCTGATCAGCCACCTGATCAGTGCGTGCACAGTCCCCTGATCAGCGCCTGTCAGTCACTGATCACTGCCTGATAAACACGTGATCAGTGCCCGAACAGCCACGTCATCAGTGCATGCGCAGTCAAGTGATCAGTGCATGATAGCCACGTGAACAGTGCGTGCACAGTCCCATGATCAGCGCCTGTCAGTCACTGATCGTTGCCTGATAAACACGTGATCAGTGCATGAGAGCCACGTGATCAGTGCATGATCAGTCACGTGATAGTTGTGTGATCAGCCACGTGAACAGTGCATGCTCAGTCACGTGATTAGGGCCTGCTGAGCTGCATGATTTCTGTCTGCTCATCTGCTTGACAATTGCCAGCTGAGCTGCACGATTCCTGCCTGTCATCTCCTTGACAATTGCCACCTGTGCTGCGCAATTCCTGCCTGCTCATCTACTTGATTATTGCCAGCTGAGCAGCATGATTTCTCAGAGCTTAGTTCCATGATTATTGCCTGGTGACTGATTCCTGCCTGCTCAGCTCTTTGTTCATTGCCTCCAGAGGCACATGATCAGTGTATGACACCAAACATGATCAGCACATGACCAGTCACATGATCAATGCATGATAAGCCAGGTGATCAGTGCATGATTAACTACGTGATCACTGCATGATCAGTCATGTGACCAGTACATGGTAGCTGCGTGATCATTGCATGATCAGCCACGTGATCAGTGCATGATCTGTCACATGATTAGTGTATGATCATCCACATGATCAGTGCATGGGCAGTCATGTGATCAGTGCATGATTAGTCGTGATCAGTGTATTTTCAGTCTCGCGGTCAGTGCATGATAGCCACGTGATCAGTGCATGATCAGTCACCTGATGGGTGTATGATCATTCACGTGACCGGTACATGGTAGCTATATGATCAATGTATGTCCAGCAATGTGATAAGTGCATGATAGCCACGTGATCAGTGCATGATCAGCCACGTGATCAGTGCATGATCAGTCACGTGATCAGTGCATGATCAGCCACATTATCAGTCCATGATCAATTACGTCATCATTGCATGATCAGTCACGTGAACAGTACATGGTAGCTGCGTGATCAGTGTATGACCAGCCAAGTGATCAGTGCATGATAGCCACGTGATCAGTGCATGATCAGTCACGTGATCTGAGCATGATCAGTCACGTGACCAGTACAAGGTAGCTGCGTGATCATTGCATGATCAGCCAAGTTAGCAGTGCATGATAGCCACGTGATCAGTGCATGATCAGTCACGTGATCAGTGCATGATGAGCCATGTGATCAGTGCCCGATCAGCCACGTCATCAGTGAATGCGCAGTCACGTCATCAGTGCATGATAGCCACGTGATCAGTGCATGCTCAGTCACGTGATCTGGACTTGATCAGCCACGTGATCAGTCCCTGCAGAGTCACGTGATCAGGGCCTGCTGAGCTGCGTGATTCCTGCTGGCTCATCTGCTTGACAATTGCCAGCTGAGCTGCGTGATTCCTGCCTGGTCACGTGCTTGATTATTGCCAGTTGAGCAGCATGATTCGTCACTGCTGAGCTCCATGCTTATTGCCTGCTGATTGCGTGGTTCGTGTCTGCTCATCTCTTTGAGTATTGCCTCCAGAGGTCCCTGTTCGGTCGCCACCTGCCAGGGACCAGCCCCAACTGATCCAGGGTATTCGAAGGAGAGATGGCCTAGGCGACTCTTTATATGCTAATCAGGATGTCAAGAATAATAGTATGAGGGGAGCTCAGTAGGAAAATTCGGTGGAGAAAAGAGACTGAGTAGCTTGGTTTACGCGGAAGACCAATCAAACTTCAAGACAAGAAGTTTGCACCACGTATGTAGGCCGCAGGTGCCCTCTCGAATAGCGAAAGGTGCCTCACACTAGACACCTTCTCGAGTGGGTCTTAGCAGCCCAGGCATAATTAGTAAGCGTGGTGGGTTCTGCGCTCCAGATGGAGACTCAGCTGGAAGTTAAAGGGAAGAATGACAAGGAACTTTATGAATTGGAGCTGTAAGTTACCTCTTTGACAGAGAGAGCGAGATGGTGGTGGGGGACAGCCCCCAGTGAAATCAGAGGTGAGAGCACAAAGCAATACAGTAGGCAGACTCCGGTTTTTTGGGGGGAGATGCTCGAGAATATCCGGGTGGACTCCTGAGGCTCGATCCCGCATTTGCGTATGCCGAGCCTCCTTCCTCATGACCTTTGTCCAGAGTGGAATGCCTCCCCGGCTCCCGGCACATGATCAGTGCATGCTCAGTCACGATATCAGTGCCTGCTCAGCCACGTGATCACTGACGGCACAGTCACGTGATCAGCGCCTCTCAGTCATGTGATCACCGGATGATAAACACGTGATCAGTGAACGACCAGCCACGTGATCACTGCATGCGCAGTCAGGTCGTCAGTTCCTGATCAGCCACCTGATCAGTGCGTGCACAGTCCCCTGATCAGCGCCTGTCAGTCACTGATCACTGCCTGATAAACCCGTGATCAGTGCCCGAACAGCCACGTCATCAGTGCATGCGCAGTCACGTGATCAGTGCATGATAGCCACGTGATCAGTGCATGATAGCCACGTGAACAGTGCATGATCAGTCACGTGATCAGTGCATGATCAGCCACGTGATTAGTGCATGATGAGGCACGTGATCAGTATGACCAGCCAAGTGATCAGTGCATGATAGCCACGTGATCAGTGCATGATCAGTCACGTGATCAGTGCATGGTCAGTCACGTTACCAGTACATGGTAGCTACGTGATCATTGCATGGTCAGCCACATGAGTAGTGCATGATCAGACACGTGATCAGTGCATAATCAGTCACGTGTTCAGTGCATGGTCAGTCACGTGATCAGTGCATGATCATCCACGTGATCAGTGCATGTGGAGTCATGTAGTCAATGCATTATAGCGCCGTAATCAGTGCACGATCAGTCCCGTGATGAGTGTATGATCAGTGAAGCGATCAGTGCAAGATAGCTACGTGATCAGTGCATGATCAGTCACATGATCAGTGCATGATCAGCCACGTCATCAGTGCATGATAGCCACGTGAGCAGGGCATACAATTACGTGATCAGGGCATGCGCAATCACGTGATCAGTGCATGAGAGCCACGTGATCAGCGCATGATCATTCACATGAAAGGTTTGTGATCATCGACGTGAACATTGCATGCTCAGTCACGTGATTAGGGCCTGCTGAGCTGCGTGATTACTGTCTGCTCCTCTGCTTTACAATTGCCAGCTGAGCTGCACGATTCCTGCCTGTCATCTCCTTGAAAATTGCCACCTGTGCTGCATAATTCCTGCCTGCTCATCTACTTGATTATTGCCAGGTGAGCAGCATGATTTCTCAGAGGTGAGTTCCATGATTATAGCCTGATGACTGATTCCTGCCTACTCAGCTCTTTGTTCATTGCCTGCAGATGCACATGATCAGTGTGTGACACCAAACATGATCAGCACATGATCAGTCACATGATCAATGCATGATAAACCAGGTGATCAGTGCATGATCAATTACGTGATCAGTGCATGATCAGCCACGTGAGCAGTGCATGATAGCCACGTGATCAGTGCATGATCAGTCACATGATCACTGCATGATCAGTCACTTGTTCAGTGCATGATCAGCCACGTGATCAGTGCATGATAAATTACGTCTTCAGTGCATGATCACTCACGGGACCAGTACATGGTAGCTACATGATCATTGCATGTTCAGCCACGTGATCAGTGCATGATCAATTACGTGATCAGTGCATGATCAGTTACGTGAGCAGTGTATGATCAGCCATGTGATCAGTGCATGGTCACACACGTGAACAGTGTATGATCAGCCACGTGATCAGTGCATGATATCCAAGTGATCAGTGCATGATCAATCACGTGATCAGTGTATGATCAGCCAGGTGAACAGTGCATGCTCAGTCACGTGATCAGGGCCTGCTGAGCTGCGTGATTCCTGTCTGCTCATCTGCTTGGCAATTGCCAGCTGAGCTGCATGATTCCTGCCTGTCATCTGCTTGACAATTGCCAGCTGTGCTGTGTAATTCCTGCCTGCTCAGCTGCTTGATTATTGCCAGCTGAGCAGCATGATACCTCACAGCTGAGTTCCATGATTTTTGCCTGCTGACTGTTTGATTCGTGCCTACTCAGCTCTTTGTTTATTGCCTCCAGAGGCACAGGATCAGTGTATGAAAGCAAACATGATCAGCGCATGATCAGTCACATGATCAGCGCCATTAAGTCACGTGATCACTACATGATAGTTATGTGATCAGTCCATGCTCAGTCAGGGTAGCAGTGCATGATCAGCCACGTGATCAGTGCATGATAGCCACGTGATCATGTGCATGATCAGCCAGGTGATCAGTACATGATAGCTAAGTAATTAGTTCATGATTAGTCACCTGATCTGTGCATGACCAGGCAGGTGATCAGTGTATGATCAGCCACGTTAACAATGCAATATAGCCACGTGATCAGTGCATGATCAGTCACCTGATGGGTGTATGATCATTTACGTGACCGGTACATGGTAGCTATATGATCAGTGTATGACCAGCCATGTGATAAGTGCATGATAGCCACGTGATCAGGGCATGATCAGCCACGTGATCAGTGCACGATCAGTCACGTGATCAGTGCATGATAAGCCACATGATCAGTGCATGATCAATTACATCATCAGTGCATGATCAGTCACGTGACCAGTTCATGGTAGCTGCGTGAACATTGCATGATCAGCCAAGTTAGCAGTGCATGATAGCCACGTGATCAGTGCATGATCAGTCACGTGATCAGTGCATGATTATTCACGTGTTCACTGCATGATCAATATCGTGATCAGTGCATGATCAGTCACGTGACCAGTACATGGTAGCTACGTGATCATTCCATGATCAGCCACGTGATCAGTGCATGATAGCCACTTGATCAGTGCATGATAGCCACGTGATCAGTGCATGATCAGTCATGTGATACGTGTGTGATCAGCCACGTGATCAGTGCATGATAGCCACGTGATCAGTGCATGATCAGTCACGTGATACGTGTGTGATCAGCCACGTGATCAGTGCATGATGAGTCAGGTGATCAGTGGAGGATTAATTACGTGATTAGTGCATGATCAGTCACGTGACCAGTACATGGTTGCTACGTGATCATTGCATGATCAGCCACGTGAGAAGTGCATGATAGCCACGTGATCAGTGCATGATCAGTCAGGTGATCAGTACATGATCAGTCAACTGAACAGTGCATGCTCATTTACATGATCTGAGAATGATCAGTCATGTGACCAGTATATGGTAGCTACGTGAACATTGCATGACCAGCCAGGTGAGAAGTGCATGAGAGCCACGTGATGTGTGCATGATCAGTTACGTGAGCAGAGTATGATCAGCCACGTGATCAGTGCATGGGTGCCACGTGATCAGTGCATGATCAGTCACGTGACAGGTGTGTTGTAAGCCACGTGATCAGTGCATGTTCAGTCACGTGAAAGGTGTGTGGTCAGACACGTGAACAGCCTATGATCAAACACGTGATCAGTGCATGATATCCACGTGATCAGTGCATGATGAGTCTCGTGAACAGTGCATGATCAGTCACGTGATCAGTGCATGATGAGTCACGTGATCAGTGCATGATCAGTCACCTGACCACTACATGGTAGCTACGTGATCATTTCATGATCAGCCACGTAATCTGATCATGATAGCCACGTGATCAGTGCATGATAGCCACGTGATCAGTGCATGATCAGTCACGTGATCAGTGAATGATCAGCCACCTGATCAGTGCATGATGAGGCACGTGTTCAGTATGACCAGCCAAGTGAACAGGGCATGATAGCCAAGTGATGAGTGCATGACCAGTCACGTAATCAGTGCATGATCAGTCACGTGATCAGTGCATGATCAGCCACATGACCAGTGCATGATCAATTACGTGATCAGTGCATGATCAGTCACGTGACCAGTACATGGTAGCTACATGATAATTGCATGATCAGCCACTTGAGTAGTGCATGATAGCCACGAGATCAGTGCATGATCAGCCACGTGATCAGTGCATAATCAGTCATGTGATCAGTGCATGGTCAGTCACGTGATCAGTGCATGATAGCCACGTGATCAGTGCATGATCAGTTACGTGAGCAGTGTATGATCAGCCACGTGATCAGTGCATGGTCAGACACGTGAACAGTGTATGATCAGCCACGTGATCAGTGCATGATATCCAAGTGAACAGTGCATGATCATCACGTGATCAGTGTATGATCAGCCACGTGAACAGTGCATGCTCAGTCACGTGATCAGGGCCTGCTGAGCTGCTTGATTACTGTCTGCTCATCTGCTTGACAATTGCCAGCTGAGCTGCACGATTCCTGCCTGTCATCTGCTTGACAATTGCCAGCTGTGCTGCGTAATTCCTGCCTGCTCAGCTGCTTGATTATTGCCAGCTGAGCAGCATGATTCCTCACAGCTGAGTTCCATGATTATTGCCTGCTGACTGTTTGATTCGTGCCTACTCAGCTCTTTGTTTATTGCCTCCAGAGGCACATGATCAGTGTATGATAGCAAACATGATCAGCGCATGATCAGAGCCATTAAGTCACGTGATCACTACATGATAGTCATGTGATCAGTCCATGCTCAGTCCCGGTATCAGTGCATGATCAGCCACGTGATCAGTGCATGATCAGCCAGGTGATCAGTTCATGATAGCTATGTGATCAGTTCATGATTTGTCACGTGATCTGTGCCTGACCAGGCAGGTGATCAGTGTATGATCCGTCACCAAATGGGTGTATGATCAGTCACCTTACCGGTACATGGTAGCTACATGATCATTGCATGATCAGCCACGTGTGTAGTGCATTATAGCCACGTGATCAGTGCATGATCAGTCACGTGTTCAGTGCATGATCAGTCATGTAATCTGTGCATGACCAGGCACGTGATCAGAGTATGACCAGCCAAGTTATCAGTGCATGATAGCCACGTGATCAGTGCATGAACAGTCACGTGAACAGTGCATGTTCAGCCACGTGATCAGTGCATGATAGCCACGTGATCAGTGCATGATCAGTCACCTGATGGGTGTATGATCATTCACGTGACCTGTACATGGTAGCTACGTGATCAATGCATGATCAGCAACGTGAGTAGTTCCTGATAGCCACGTGATCAGTGCATGATCAGTCACGTGATCAGTGCATGATCAGTCATGTGACCAGTACATGGTAGCTGCGTGATCATGGCATGATCAGCCACGTGAGCAGTGCATGATAGCCACGTGATCAGTGCATGATCAGACACGAGATCAGTGCATGATCAGTCACGTGATCACTGCATGATCAGCCACGTGATCAGTGCATGACCAGGCACGTGATCAGTGTATGTCCAGCCAAGTGATCAGTGCATGATAGCCAGGTGATCAGTGCATGATCAGTCACGTGATCACTGCATGATCAGTTATGTGATCAGTGTATGATCACCCTCGTGATCAGTGCATGATCAGCCACATGATCAGTGCATGATCAATTACGTGATCAGTGCATGATCAGTCACGTGACCAGGACATGGTAGCTTCGTGAACATTGCCTGCTCAGCCACATGATCAGTTCATGATAGCCACGTGATCAGTGCATGAGAGCCACGTGATCAGTGCATGATCAATCATGTGATATGTGTGTGATCAGCCACGTGATCAGTGCATGATATCCACGTGATCAGTGCATGAAAGCCACGTGATCAGTGCATGAGAGCCACGTGATCAGTGCATGATCAGTCACGTGATACATGTGTGATCAGCCCGGTGATCAGTGCATGATCAGTCACATGATCAGTACATGATCAGTCACGTGAACAGTGCATGATCAGTTACGTGATCTTTGCATGATCAGTCACGTTACCAGTATATGTTTGCTACGTGATCATTCCATGATGGGCCACGTGAGCAGTGCATGATAGCCATGTGATGTGTGCATGAGTTACGTGAGCAGAGTATGATCAGCCACGTGATCAGTGCATGAGTGCCACGTGATCAGTGCATGATATGTCACGTGACAGGTGTGTAATCAGCCACGTGAACAGTGCATGTTCAGCCACATGATCAGTGCATGATCAATTACGTGATCAGTGCATGATCAGTCAAGTGACCAGTACATGGTAGCTACGTGATCATTGCCTGCTCAGCCACATGATCAGTGCATGATAGCCACGTGATCAGTGCATGATAGCCACGTGATCAGTGCATGATCAGTCATGTGATACGTGTGTGATCAGCCACGTGATCAGTGCATGACAGGCACGTGATAAGTGCATGAGAGCCACGTGATCAGTGCATGATCAGTCACGTGATACATGTGTGATCAGCCACGTGATCAGTGCATGATGAGCCACGTGATCAGTGCAGGATCAATTACGTGATCAGTGCATGATCAGTCACGTGACCAGTACATGGTTGCTACGTGAACGTTGCATGATGAGCCACGTGAGCAGAGCATGATAGCCACGTGGTCAGTGCATGATCAGTCACGTGATCAGTACATGATCAGTCACGTGAACAGTGCATGATCATTTACGTGATCTTTGCATGATCAGTCACGTTACCAGTATATGGTTGCTGCGTGATCATTCCATGACGAGCCACATGAGCAGTGCAAGATAGCCACGTGATGTGTGCATGAGTTACGTGAGCAGAGTATGATCAGCCACGTGATCAGTGCATGAGTGCCACGTGATCAGTGCATGATATGTCACGTGACAGGTGTGTGATCAGCCACGTGAACAGTGCATGTTCAGCCACGTGATCAGTGCATGATAGCCACGTGATCAGTGCATGATCAGTTACGTGAGCAGTGTATGATCAGCCACGTGATCAGTGCATGGTCAGACACGTGAACAGTGTATGATCAGCCACGTGATCAGTGCATGATATCCAAGTGATCAGTGCATGATCATCACGTGATCAGTGTATGATCAGCCACGTGAACAGTGCATGCTCAGTCACGTGATCTGGGCCTGCTGAGCTGCGTGATTCCTGTCTGCTCATCTGCTTGACAATTGCCAGCTGAGCTGCACGATTCCTGCCTGTCATCTGCTTGACAATTGCCAGCTGTGCTGCGTAATTCCTGCCTGCTCAGCTGCTTGATTATTGCCAGCTGAGCAGCATGATTCCTCACACCTGTGTTCCATGATTATTAACTGCTGACTGTTTGATTCGTGCCTACTCAGCTCTTTGTTTATTGCCTCCAGAGGCACATGATCAGTGTGTGATAGCAAACATGATCAGCGCATGATCAATCACATGATCAGCGCCATTAAGTCACGTGATCACTACATGATAGTCATGTGATCAGTCCATGCTCAGTCACGGTATCAGTGCATGATCAGCCACGTGATCAGTGCATGATCTGTCACAAGATTAGTGCATGATCATCCACGTGATCAGTGCACGGGTAGTCATGTGATCAGTGCATGATATAGACGTGAACAGTGCATGATCAGTCTCGTGATCAGTGCATGATAGCCACGTTATCAGTGCATGATCATTCACCTGATGGGTGTATGATCATTCACGTGACCTGTACATGGTAGCTACATGATCATTGCATGATCAGCCACGTGAGTAGTGCATGATAGCCACGTGATCACTGCATGATCAGTCACGTGATCAGTGCATGATCAGTCATGTGACCAGTACATGGTAGCTGCGTGATCATGGCATGATCAGCCACGTGAGCGGTGCATGATAGCCACGTGATCAGTGCATGAACAGACACGAGATCAGTGCATGATCAGTCCCGTGATCAGTGCATGATCAGCCACGTGATCAGTGCATGACCAGGCACATGATCAGTGTATGTCCAGCCAAGTGATCAGTGCATGATAGCCACGTGATCAGTGCATGATCAGCCACGTGATCAGTGCATGACCAGGCACGTGAACAGTGTATGTCCAGCCAAGTGACGGGTGCATGATAGCCATGTGATCAGTGCATGATCAGTCACGTGATCAGTGCATGATCAGTTATGTGATCAGTGTATGATCAGCCACGTGATCAGTGCATGATCAGCCACATGATCAGTGCATGATCAATTACGTGATCAGTGCATGATCAGTCACGTGACCAGTACATGGTAGCTACGTGATCATTGCCTGCTCAGCCACATGATCAGTTCATGATAGCCACGTGATCAGTGCATGAGAGCCACGTGATCAGTGCATGATCAGTCATGTGATATGTGTGTGATCAGCCACGTGATCAGTACATGATCAGACACGTGAACAGTGCATGATCATTTACGTGATCTTTGCATGATCAGTCACGTTACCAGTATATGGTTCCTACGTGATCATTCCATGACGAGCCACGTGAGCAGTGCATGATAGCCATGTGATGTGTGCATGAGTTACGTGAGCAGAGTATGATCAGCCACGTGATCAGTGCATGAGTGCCACGTGATCAGTACATGATATGTCACGTGACAGGTGTGTAATCAGCCACGTGAACTGTGCATGTTCAGCCACGTGATCAGTGCATGATAGCCACGTGATCAGTGCATGATCAGTTACGTGAGCAGTGTATGATCAGCCACGTGATCAGTGCATGGTCAGACACGTGAACAGTGTATGATCAGCCACGTGATCAGTGCACGGGCAGTCATGTGATCAGTGCATGATATAGACGTGAACAGTGCATGATCAGTCTCGTGATCAGTGCATGATAGCCACGTGATCAGTGCATGATCAGTCACCTGATGGGTGTATGATCATTCACGTGACCTGTACATGGTAGCTACATGATCAATGCATGATCAGCCACGGGAGTAGTTCATGATAGCCACGTGATCACTGCATGATCAGTCACGTGATCAGTGCATGATCAGTCATGTGACCAGTACATGGTAGCTGCGTGATCATGGCATGATCAGCCACGTGAGCAGTGCATGATAGCCACGTGATCAGTGCATGATCAGACACGAGATCAGTGCATGATCAGTCACGTGATCAGTGCATGATCAGCCAAGTGATCAGTGTGTTTCCAGCCAAGTGATCAGTGCATGATAGCCACGTGATCAGTGCATGATCAGTCACGTGATCAGTGCATGATCAGTTATGTGATCAGTGTATGATCAGCCACGTGATCAGTGCATGATCAGCCACATGATCAGTGCATGATCAATTACGTGATCAGTGCATGATCAGTCACGTGACCAGTACATGGTAGCTACGTGATCATTGCCTGATCAGCCACGTGATCAGTGCATGATAGCCACGTGATCACTGCATGATAGCCACGTGATCAGTGCATGATCAGTCATGTGATACGTGTGTGATCAGCCACGTGATCAGTGCATGAGAGCCACGTGATCAGTGCATGAGAGCCACGTGTTCAGTGCATGATCAGTCACGTGATACATGTGTGATCAACCACGTGATCAGTGCATGATGAGCCACGTGATCAGTGCAGGATCAATTACGTGATCAGTGCATGATCAGTCACGTGAACAGTACATGGTTGCTACGTGATCGTTGCATGATCAGCCACGTGAGCAGAGCATGATAGCCACGTGGTCAGTGCATGATCAGTCACGTGATCTGTGCATGATCAGCCACGTGATCAGTGCATGATCAGCCACGTGATCAGTGCATGATCAGCCACATGATCAATGCATGATCAGTCACGTGATCACTGCATGATCAGCCACGTATTCAGTGCATGACCAGGCACGTGATCAGTGTATGTCCAGCCAAGTGATCAGTGCATGATAGCCACGTGATCAGTGCATGATCAGTCACGTGATCAGTGCATGATCAGTTATGTGATCAGTGTATGATCAGCCACATGATCAGTGCATGATCAGCCACATGATCAGTGCATGGTAGCCACGTGATCAGTGCATGATAAGTCATGTGATACGTGCGTGATCAGCCACGTGATCAGTGCATGATATCCACGTGATCAGTGCATGATCAGCCACGTGATCAGTGCATGAGAGCCACGTGATCAGTGCATGATCAGTCACGTGATCAGTACATGATCAGTCACGTGAACAGTGCATGATCATTTACGTGATCTTTGCATTATCAGTCACGTTACCAGTATATGGTTGCTACGTGATCATTCCATGACGAGCCACGTGAGCAGTGCATGATAGCCGCGTGATGTGTGCATGAGTTACACGTGAGCAGAGTATGATCAGCCACGTGATCAGTGCATGAGTGCCACGGGATCAGTACATGATCAGTCACGTGATACATGTGTGATCAGCCACGTGATCACTGCAGGATCAGTTATATGATCAGTGCATGATCAGTCACGTGACCAGTACATGGTTGCTACGTGAACGTTGCATGATCAGCCACGTGAGCAGAGCATGATAGCCACGTAGTCAGTGCATGATCAGTCACGTGATCAGTACATGATCAGTCACGTGAACAGTGCATGATCATTTACGTGATCTTTGCATGATCAGTCACGTTACCCGTATTTGGTTGCTACGTGATCATTCCATGAGGAGCCACGTGAGCAGTGCATGATAGCCAAGTAATGTGTGCATGAGTTACGCGAGCAGAGTATGATCAGCCACGTGATCAGTGCATGAGTGCCACGTGATCAGTGCATGATATGTCACGTGACAGGTGTGTGATCAGCCACGTGAACAGTGCATGTTCAGCCACGTGATCAGTGTGTGATAGCCACGTGATCAGTGCATGATCAGTTACGTGAGCAGTGTATGATCAGCCACGTGAACAATGCATGATCTGTCACAAGATTAGTGCATGATCATCCACGTGATCAGTGCACGGGCAGTCATGTGATCAGTGCATGATATAGACATGAACAATGCATGATCAGTCTCGTGATCAGTGCATGATAGCCACGTGATCAGTGCATGATCAGTCACCTGATGGGTGTATGATCATTCACGTGACCTGTACATGGTAGCTACATGATCATTGCATGATCAGCCACGTGAGTAGTGCATGATAGCCACGTGATCACTGCATGATCAGTCACGTGATCAGTGCATGATCAGTCATGTGACCAGTACATGGTAGCTGCGTGATCATGGCATGATCAGCCACGTGAGCAGTGCATGATAGCCACGTGATCAGTGCATGATCAGACACGAGATCAGTGCATGATCAGTCACGTGATCAGTGCATGATCAGCCACGTGATCAGTGCATGACCAGGCACGTGATCAGTGTATGTCCAGCCAAGTGATCAGTGCATGATAGCCACGTGATCAGTGCATTATCAGTCACGTGATCAGTGCATGATCAGTTATGTGATCAGTGTATGTTCAGCCACGTGATCAGTGCATGATCAGCCACATGATCAGTGCATGATCAATTACGTGATCAGTGCATGATCAGTCACGTGATACATGTGTGATCAGCCACGTGATCAGTGCATGATCAGCCACGTGATCAGTGCATGATCAATTACGTGATCAGTGCATGATCAGTCACATGACCAGTACATGGTAGCTACGTGATCATTTCCTGATCAGCCACGTGATCAGTGCATGATAGCCACGTGATCAGTGCATGATAGCCACGTGATCAGTGCATGATCAGTCATGTGATACGTGTGTGATCAGCCAGATGATCAGTGCATGATATCCACGTGATCAGTGCATGACAGTCACGTGATCAGTGCATGAGAGCCACGTGATCAGTGCATGATCAGTCACGTGATACATGTGTGATCAGCCACGTGATCAGTGCATGATGAGCCACGTGGTCAGTGCAGGATCAATTACGTGATCAATGCATGATCAGTCACGTGACCAGTACATGGTTGCTACGTGATCGTTGCATGATCAGCCACGTGAGCAGAACATGATAGCCACGTGGTCAGTGCATGATCAGTCACGTGATCAGTACATGATCAGTCACGTGAACAGTGCATGATCATTTACGTGATCTTTGCATGATCAGTCACGTTGCCAGTATATGGTTACTACGTGATCATTCCATGACGAGCCACGTGAGCAGTGCATGATAGCCACGTGATGTGTGCATGAGTTACGTGAGAAGAGTATGTTCAGCCACGTGATCAGTGCATGAGTGCCACGTGATCAGTGCATGATATGCCACGTGACAGGTGTGTGATCAGCCACGTGAACAGTGCATGTTCAGCCACGTGATCAGTCCATGATAGCCACGTGATCAGTGCATGATCAGTTACGTGAGCAGTGTATGATCAGCCACGTGATCAGTGCATGGTCAGACACGTGTACAGTGTATGATCAGCCACGTGATCAGTGCATGATATCCAAGTGATCAGTGCATGATCATCACGTGATCAGTGTATGATCAGCCACGTGAAAAGTGCATGCTCAGTCACGTGATCTGGGCCTGCTGAGCTGCGTGATTCCTGTCTGCTCATCTGCTTGACAATTGCCAGCTCAGCTGCACGATTCCTGCCTGTAATCTGCTTGACAATTGCCAGCTGTGCTGCGTAATTCCTGCCTGCTCAGCTGCTTGATTATTGCCAGCTGAGCAGCATGATTCCTCACACCTGAGATCCATGATTATTGCATGCTGACTCTTTGATTCGTGCCTATTCAGCTCTTTGTTTATTGCCTCCAGAGGCACATGATCAGTGTATGATAGCAAACATGATCAGCGCATGATCAGTCACATGATCAGCGCCATTAAGTCACGTGATCACTACATGATAGTCATGTGATCAGTCCATGCTCAGTCACGGTATCAGTGCATGATCAGCCACGTGATCAGTGTATGATCTGTCACAAGATTAGTGTATGATCATCCACGTGATCAGTGCACGGGGAGTCATGTGATCACTGCATGATATAGGCGTGAACAGTGCATGATCAGTCTCGTGATCAGTGCATGATAGCCACGTGATCAGTGCATGATCAGTCACCTGATGGGTGTATGATCATTCACGTGACCTGTACATGGTAGCTACATGATCATTGCATGATCAGCCACGTGAGTAGTTCATGATAGCCACGTGATCACTGCATGATCAGTCACGTGATCAGTGCATGATCAGTCATGTGACCAGTACATGGTAGCTGCGTGATCATGGCATGATCAGCCACGTGAGCAGTGCATGATAGCCACGTGATCAGTGCATGATCAGACACGAGATCAGTGCATGATCAGTCACGTGATCAGTGCATGATCAGCCACGTGATCAGTGCATGACCAGGCACGTGAACAGTGTATGTCCAGCCAAGTGATCAGTGAATGATAGCCACGTGATCAGTGCATGATCAGTCACGTGATCAGTGCATGATCAGTTATGTGATCAGTGTATGATCAGCCACGTGATCAGTGCATGATCAGCCACATGATCAGTGCATGATCAATTACGTGATCAGTGCATGATCAGTCACGTGACCAGTACATGGTAGCTACGTGATCAGTGCATGATCAGCCACGTGATCAGTGCATGATAGCCACGTGATCAGTGCATGATAGCCACGTGATCAGTGCATGATCAGTCATGTGATAGTGTGTGATCAGCCACGTGATCAGTGCATGATATCCACGTGATCAGTGCATGATCAGTCACGTGATCAGTGCATGATCATTTACGTGATCAGTGCATGATCAGTCACGTGACCAGTATATGGTTCCTACGTGATCATTCCATGACAGCCACGTGAGCAGTGCATGATAGCCACGTGATGTGTGCATGAGTTACGTGATCAGTGTATGATCAGCCACGTGATCAGTGCATGAGTGCCACGTGATCAGTGCATGATATGTCACGTGACAGTGTGTGATCAGCCACGTGATCAGTGCATGATCAGCCACGTGATCAGTGCATGATAGCCACGTGATCAGTGCATGATCAGTTACGTGATCAGTGCATGATCAGCCACGTGATCAGTGCATGATCAGACACGTGATCAGTGTATGATCAGCCACGTGATCAGTGCATGATCAGTCATGTGATCAGTGCATGATATAGACGTGATCAGTGCATGATCAGTCACGTGATCAGTGCATGATAGCCACGTGATCAGTGCATGATCAGTCACGTGATCAGTGCATGATCAGTCACGTGACCAGTGCATGGTAGCTACATGATCATTGCATGATCAGCCACGTGATCAGTGCATGATAGCCACGTGATCAGTGCATGATCAGTCACGTGATCAGTGCATGATCAGTCACGTGACCAGTGCATGATAGCTGCGTGATCATGGCATGATCAGCCACGTGATCAGTGCATGATAGCCACGTGATCAGTGCATGATCAGTCACGTGATCAGTGCATGATCAGTCACGTGATCAGTGCATGATAGCTGCGTGATCATGGCATGATCAGCCACGTGATCAGTGCATGATAGCCACGTGATCAGTGCATGATCAGTCACGTGATCAGTGCATGATCAGTCACGTGATCAGTGCATGATCAGCCACGTGATCAGTGCATGATCAGGCACGTGATCAGTGCATGATCAGCCACGTGATCAGTGCATGATAGCCACGTGATCAGTGCATGATCAGTCACGTGATCAGTGCATGATCAGTCACGTGATCAGTGCATGATCAGCCACGTGAT
Organism: Bos javanicus; assembly: GCF_032452875.1. NCBI lineage: Eukaryota > Metazoa > Chordata > Mammalia > Artiodactyla > Bovidae > Bos > Bos javanicus. The sequence goes on from NW_026893634.1 coordinate 331,655, forward strand.
CAGTGCATGATCAGCCACGTGATCAGTGCATGATCAGTTACGTGATCAGTGCATGATCAGTCACGTGATCATGTGTGATCAGCCACGTGATCAGTGCATGATCAGCCACGTGATCAGTGCATGATCAGTTACGTGATCAGTGCATGATCAGTCACGTGACCAGTACATGGTAGCTACGTGATCATTGCATGATCAGCCACGTGATCAGTGCATGATAGCCACGTGATCAGTGCATGATAGCCACGTGATCAGTGCATGATCAGTCATGTGATACGTGTGTGATCAGCCACGTGATCAGTGCATGATATCCACGTGATCAGTGCATGACAGCCACGTGATCAGTGCATGAGAGCCACGTGATCAGTGCATGATCAGTCACGTGATACATGTGTGATCAGCCACGTGATCAGTGCATGATGAGCCACGTGATCAGTGCAGGATCAATTACGTGATCAGTGCATGATCAGTCACGTGACCAGTACATGGTTGCTACGTGATCGTTGCATGATCAGCCACGTGAGCAGAACATGATAGCCACGTGATCAGTGCATGATCAGTCACGTGATCAGTACATGATCAGTCACGTGAACAGTGCATGATCATTTACGTGATCTTTGCATGATCAGTCACGTGACCAGTATATGGTTACTACGTGATCATTCCATGACGAGCCACGTGAGCAGTGCATGATAGCCACGTGATGTGTGCATGAGTTACGTGAGCAGAGTATGATCAGCCACGTGATCAGTGCATGAGTGCCACGTGATCAGTGCATGATATGTCACGTGACAGGTGTGTGATCAGCCACGTGAACAGTGCATGTTCAGCCACGTGATCAGTGCATGATAGCCACGTGATCAGTGCATGATCAGTTACGTGAGCAGTGTATGATCAGCCACGTGATCAGTGCATGGTCAGACACGTGAACAGTGTATGATCAGCCACGTGATCAGTGCATGATATCCAAGTGATCAGTGCATGATCATCACGTGATCAGTGTATGATCAGCCACGTGAACAGTGCATGCTCAGTCACGTGATCTGGGCCTGCTGAGCTGCGTGATTACTGTCTGCTCATCTGCTTGACAATTGCCAGCTGAGCTGCACGATTCCTGCCTGTCATCTGCTTGACAATTGCCAGCTGTGCTGCGTAATTCCTGCCTGCTCAGCTGCTTGATTATTGCCAGCTGAGCAGCATGATTCCTCACACCTGAGTTCCATGATTATTGCCTGCTGACTGTTTGATTCGTGCCTACTCAGCTCTTTGTTTATTGCCTCCAGAGGCACATGATCAGTGTATGATAGCAAACATGATCAGCGCATGATCAGTCACATGATCAGCGCCATTAAGTCACGTGATCACTACATGATAGTCATGTGATCAGTCCATGCTCAGTCACGGTATCAGTGCATGATCAGCCACGTGATCAGTGCATGATCTGTCACAAGATTAGTGTATGATCATCCACGTGATCAGTGCACGGGGAGTCATGTGATCAGTGCATGATATAGACGTGATCAGTGCATGATCAGTCTCGTGATCAGTGCATGATAGCCACGTGATCAGTGCATGATCAGTCACCTGATGGGTGTATGATCATTCACGTGACCTGTACATGGTAGCTACATGATCATTGCATGATCAGCCACGTGAGTAGTGCATGATAGCCACGTGATCAGTGCATGATCAGTCACGTGATCAGTGCATGATCAGTCATGTGACCAGTACATGGTAGCTGCGTGATCATGGCATGATCAGCCACGTGAGCAGTGCATGATAGCCACGTGATCAGTGCATGATCAGACACGTGATCAGTGCATGATCAGTCACGTGATCAGTGCATGATCAGCCACGTGATCAGTGCATGATCAGGCACGTGATCAGTGTATGTCAGCCACGTGATCAGTGCATGATAGCCACGTGATCAGTGCATGATCAGTCACGTGATCAGTGCATGATCAGTTACGTGATCAGTGCATGATCAGCCACGTGATCAGTGCATGATCAGCCACGTGATCAGTGCATGATCAATTACGTGATCAGTGCATGATCAGTCACGTGATCAGTGCATGATAGCTACGTGATCAGTGCATGATCAGCCACGTGATCAGTGCATGATAGCCACGTGATCAGTGCATGATAGCCACGTGATCAGTGCATGATCAGTCACGTGATATGTGTGTGATCAGCCACGTGATCAGTGCATGATAGCCACGTGATCAGTGCATGATCAGTCACGTGATCAGTGCATGATCAGCCACGTGATCAGTGCATGATCAGTCACGTGATCAGTATATGGTTCCTACGTGATCAGTGCATGATCAGCCACGTGATCAGTGCATGATAGCCACGTGATCAGTGCATGAGTTACGTGATCAGTGTATGATCAGCCACGTGATCAGTGCATGAGTGCCACGTGATCAGTGCATGATATGTCACGTGACAGGTGCATGATCAGCCACGTGATCAGTGCATGATCAGCCACGTGATCAGTGCATGATAGCCACGTGATCAGTGCATGATCAGTCACGTGATCAGTGCATGATCAGCCACGTGATCAGTGCATGATCAGTCACGTGATCAGTGCATGATCAGCCACGTGATCAGTGCATGATCAGTCATGTGATCAGTGCATGATATAGACGTGATCAGTGCATGATCAGTCACGTGATCAGTGCATGATAGCCACGTGATCAGTGCATGATCAGTCACGTGATCAGTGTATGATCATTCACGTGACCAGTACATGGTAGCTACATGATCATTGCATGATCAGCCACGTGATAGTGCATGATAGCCACGTGATCAGTGCATGATCAGTCACGTGATCAGTGCATGATCAGTCACGTGACCAGTACATGGTAGCTGCGTGATCATGCATGATCAGCCACGTGATCAGTGCATGATAGCCACGTGATCAGTGCATGATCAGTCACGTGATCAGTGCATGATCAGCCACGTGATCAGTGCATGATCAGCCACGTGATCAGTGCATGATAGCCACGTGATCAGTGCATGATCAGTCACGTGATCAGTGCATGATCAGTCACGTGATCAGTGCATGATCAGCCACGTGATCAGTGCATGATCAGCCACGTGATCAGTGCATGATCAATTACGTGATCAGTGCATGATCAGTCACGTGACCAGTACATGGTAGCTACGTGATCATTGCATGATCAGCCACGTGATCAGTGCATGATAGCCACGTGATCAGTGCATGATCAGCCACGTGATCAGTGCATGATCAGTCACGTGATCAGTGCATGATCAGCCACGTGATCAGTGCATGACAGCCACGTGATCAGTGCATGATAGCCACGTGATCAGTGCATGATCAGTCACGTGATCATGTGTGATCAGCCACGTGATCAGTGCATGATCAGCCACGTGATCAGTGCATGATCAGCCACGTGATCAGTGCATGATCAGTCACGTGATCAGTGCATGATCAGCCACGTGATCAGTGCATGATCAGCCACGTGATCAGTGCATGATAGCCACGTGATCAGTGCATGATCAGTTACGTGAGCAGTGTATGATCAGCCACGTGATCAGTGCATGGTCAGACACGTGAACAGTGTATGATCAGCCACGTGATCAGTGCATGATATCCACGTGATCAGTGCATGATCATCACGTGATCAGTGCATGATCAGCCACGTGAACAGTGCATGCTCAGTCACGTGATCAGGGCCTGCTGAGCTGCGTGATTACTGTCTGCTCATCTGCTTGACAATTGCCAGCTGAGCTGCATGATTCCTGCCTGTCATCTGCTTGACAATTGCCAGCTGTGCTGCGTAATTCCTGCCTGCTCAGCTGCTTGATTATTGCCAGCTGAGCAGCATGATTCCTCACACCTGAGTTCCATGATTATTGCCTGCTGACTGTTTGATTCGTGCCTACTCAGCTCTTTGTTTATTGCCTCCAGAGGCACATGATCAGTGTATGATAGCAAACATGATCAGCGCATGATCAGTCACATGATCAGCGCCATTAAGTCACGTGATCACTACATGATAGTCATGTGATCAGTCCATGCTCAGTCACGGTATCAGTGCATGATCAGCCACGTGATCAGTGCATGATCAGCCACGTGATCAGTGCATGATAGCCACGTGATCAGTGCATGATCAGTCACGTGATCAGTGCATGATCAGTCACGTGATCAGTGCATGATCAGCCACGTGATCAGTGCATGATCAGTCACCTGATGGGTGTATGATCAGTCACGTGACCAGTACATGGTAGCTACATGATCATTGCATGGTCAGCCACGTGAGTAGTGCATGATAGCCACGTGATCAGTGCATGATCAGTCACGTGATCAGTGCATGATCAGTCATGTGATCAGTGCATGATCAGCCACGTGATCAGTGCATGATCAGCCACGTGATCAGTGCATGATCAGTCACGTGATCAGTGCATGATCAGTCACGTGATCAGTGCATGATCAGCCACGTGATCAGTGCATGATCAGCCACGTGATCAGTGCATGATCAGCCACGTGATCAGTGCATGATCAGTCACGTGATCAGTGCATGATCAGTCACGTGATCAGTACATGGTACCTACGTGATCAGTGCATGATCAGCCACGTGATCAGTGCATGATAGCCACGTGATCAGTGCATGATCAGTCACGTGATCAGTGCATGATCAGTCACGTGATCAGTGCATGGTAGCTGCGTGATCAGTGCATGATCAGCCACGTGATCAGTGCATGATCAGCCACGTGATCAGTGCATGATCAGCCACGTGATCAGTGCATGATCAGCCACGTGATCAGTGCATGATCAGCCACGTGATCAGTGCATGATCAGCCACGTGATCAGTGCATGATCAGTCACGTGATCAGTGCATGATCAGTCACGTGATCAGTGTGTGATCAGCCACGTGAACAGTGCATGCTCAGTCACGTGATCAGGGCCTGCTGAGCTGCGTGATTACTGTCTGCTCATCTGCTTGACAATTGCCAGCTGAGCTGCACGATTCCTGCCTGTCATCTGCTTGACAATTGCCAGCTGTGCTGCGTAATTCCTGCCTGCTCATCTGCTTGATTATTGCCAGCTGAGCAGCATGATTTCTCACAGCTGAGTTCCATGATTATTGCCTGCTGACTGATTCGTGCCTACTCAGCTCTTTGTTCATTGCCTCCAGAGGCACATGATCAGTGTATGACACCAAACATGATCAGCACATGATCAGTCACATGATCAGTGCATGATAAGCCACGTGATCAGTGCATGATCAATCACGTGATCAGTGCATGATCAGTCACGTGATCAGTGCATGGTAGCTGCGTGATCAGTGCATGATCAGCCACGTGATCAGTGCATGATAGCCACGTGATCAGTGCATGATCAGTCACGTGATCAGTGCATGATCAGTCACGTGATCAGTGCATGATCAGTCACGTGATCAGTGCATGATCAATCACGTGATCAGTGCATGATCAGTCACGTGACCAGTGCATGGTAGCTACGTGATCATTGCATGATCAGCCACGTGATCAGTGCATGATAGCCACGTGATCAGTGCATGATAGCCACGTGATCAGTGCATGATCAGTCACGTGATCATGTGTGATCAGCCACGTGATCAGTGCATGATATCCACGTGATCAGTGCATGATAGCCACGTGATCAGTGCATGATCAGTCACGTGATCAGTGCATGATCAGTCACGTGATCGTGTGTGATCAGCCACGTGATCAGTGCATGATGAGCCACGTGATCAGTGCATGATCAATTACGTGATCAGTGCATGATCAGTCACGTGACCAGTACATGGTAGCTACGTGATCATTGCATGATCAGCCACGTGATCAGTGCATGATAGCCACGTGATCAGTGCATGATCAGTCACGTGATCAGTGCATGATCAGCCACGTGATCAGTGCATGATCATCCACGTGATCAGTGCATGATCAGCCACGTGATCAGTGCATGACAGCCACGTGATCAGTGCATGATCAGTCACGTGATCATGTGTGATCAGCCACGTGATCAGTGCATGATAGCCACGTGATCAGTGCATGATCAGTTACGTGAGCAGAGTATGATCAGACACGTGATCAGTGCATGAGTGCCACGTGATCAGTGCATGATATGTCACGTGACAGTGTGTGATCAGCCACGTGATCAGTGCATGTTCAGCCACGTGATCAGTGCATGATAGCCACGTGATCAGTGCATGATCAGTTACGTGAGCAGTGTATGATCAGCCACGTGATCAGTGCATGGTCAGACACGTGAACAGTGTATGATCAGCCACGTGATCAGTGCATGATATCCACGTGATCAGTGCATGATCATCACGTGATCAGTGCATGATCAGCCACGTGAACAGTGCATGCTCAGTCACGTGATCAGGGCCTGCTGAGCTGCGTGATTACTGTCTGCTCATCTGCTTGACAATTGCCAGCTGAGCTGCATGATTCCTGCCTGTCATCTGCTTGACAATTGCCAGCTGTGCTGCGTAATTCCTGCCTGCTCAGCTGCTTGATTATTGCCAGCTGAGCAGCATGATTCCTCACAGCTGAGTTCCATGATTATTGCCTGCTGACTGTTTGATTCGTGCCTACTCAGCTCTTTGTTTATTGCCTCCAGAGGCACATGATCAGTGTATGATAGCAAACATGATCAGCGCATGATCAGTCACATGATCAGCGCCATTAAGTCACGTGATCACTACATGATAGTCATGTGATCAGTCCATGCTCAGTCACGGTATCAGTGCATGATCAGCCACGTGATCAGTGCATGATCAGCCACGTGATCAGTGCATGATAGCCATGTGATCAGTGCATGATCAGTCACGTGATCAGTGCATGATCAGTCACGTGATCAGTGCATGATCAGCCACGTGATCAGTGCATGATCAGTCACCTGATGGGTGTATGATCAGTCACGTGACCAGTACATGGTAGCTACATGATCATTGCATGATCAGCCACGTGAGTAGTGCATGATAGCCACGTGATCAGTGCATGATCAGTCACGTGATCAGTGCATGATCAGTCATGTGATCAGTGCATGATCAGGCACGTGATCAGTGCATGATCAGCCACGTGATCAGTGCATGATAGCCACGTGATCAGTGCATGATCAGTCACGTGATCAGTGCATGATCAGTCACGTGATCAGTGCATGATCAGCCACGTGATCAGTGCATGATCAGCCACGTGATCAGTGCATGATCAGTCACGTGATCAGTGCATGATCAGTCACGTGATCAGTGCATGATCAGTCACGTGATCAGTGCATGATAGCTACGTGATCAGTGCATGATCAGCCACGTGATCAGTGCATGATAGCCACGTGATCAGTGCATGATCAGTCACGTGATCAGTGCATGATCAGCCACGTGATCAGTGCATGATAGCCACGTGATCAGTGCATGATAGCCACGTGATCAGTGCATGATCAGTCACGTGATCAGTGCATGATCAGTCACGTGATCAGTGTGTGATCAGCCACGTGATCAGTGCATGATCAGCCACGTGATCAGTGCATGATCAGTTACGTGATCAGTGCATGATCAGTCACGTGATCAGTGCATGATAGCTACGTGATCAGTGCATGATCAGCCACGTGATCAGTGCATGATAGCCACGTGATCAGTGCATGATCAGCCACGTGATCAGTGCATGACAGCCACGTGATCAGTGCATGATCAGTCACGTGATCATGTGTGATCAGCCACGTGATCAGTGCATGATCAGCCACGTGATCAGTGCATGATCAGTCACGTGATCAGTGCATGATCAGTCACGTGATCAGTGCATGATCAGTCACGTGATCAGTGCATGATCAGCCACGTGATCAGTGCATGATAGCCACGTGATCAGTGCATGATCAGTCACGTGATCAGTGCATGATCAGCCACGTGATCAGTGCATGATCAGTCACGTGATCAGTGCATGATCAGTCACGTGATCAGTGCATGATCAGCCACGTGATCAGTGCATGATCAGCCACGTGATCAGTGCATGATCAGTACGTGATCAGTGCATGATCAGCCACGTGATCAGTGCATGATCAGTCACGTGATCAGTGCATGATCAGTCACGTGACCAGTATATGGTAGCTACGTGATCATTCCATGACAGCCACGTGAGCAGTGCATGATAGCCACTTGATGTGTGCATGATCAGTTACGTGAGCAGAGTATGATCAGCCACGTGATCAGTGCATGATGCCACGTGATCAGTGCATGATATGTCACGTGACAGGTGTGTGAACAGCCACGTGAACAGTGCATGTTCAGCCACGTGATCAGTGCATGATAGCCACGTGATCAGTGCATGATCAGTTACGTGAGCAGTGTATGATCAGCCACGTGATCAGTGCATGGTCAGACACGTGAACAGTGTATGATCAGCCACGTGATCAGTGCATGATATCCAAGTGATCAGTGCATGATCAATCACGTGATCAGTGTATGATCAGCCACGTGAACAGTGCATGCTCAGTCACGTGATCAGGGCCTGCTGAGCTGCGTGATTACTGTCTGCTCATCTGCTTGACAATTGCCAGCTGAGCTGCACGATTCCTGCCTGTCATCTGCTTGACAATTGCCAGCTGTGCTGCGTAATTCCTGCCTGCTCAGCTGCTTGATTATTGCCAGCTGAGCAGCATGATTTCTCACAGCTGAGTTCCATGATTATTGCCTGCTGACTGTTTGATTCGTGCCTACTCAGCTCTTTGTTTATTGCCTCCAGAGGCACATGATCAGTGTATGATAGCAAACATGATCAGCACATGATCAGCGCCATTAAGTCACGTGATCACTACATGATAGTCATGTGATCAGTCCATGCTCAGTCACGGTATCAGTGCATGATCAGCCACGTGATCAGTGCATGATCTGTCACATGATCAGTGTATGATCAGCCACGTGATCAGTGCATGATCAGTCACGTGATCAGTGCATGATCATTCACGTGATCAGTGCATGATAGCTACGTGATCAGTGCATGATCAGCCACGTGATCAGTGCATGATAGCCACGTGATCAGTGCATGATCAGTCACGTGATCAGTGCATGATCAGTCACGTGACAGTGCATGATCAGCCACGTGATCAGTGCATGATCAGCCACGTGATCAGTGCATGATAGCCACGTGATCAGTGCATGATCAGCCACGTGATCAGTGCATGATCAGCCACGTGATCAGTGCATGATAGCCACGTGATCAGTGCATGATCAGCCACGTGATCAGTGCATGATAGCCACGTGATCAGTGCATGATCAGCCACGTGATCAGTGCATGATCAGTCACGTGATCAGTGCATGATCAGCCACGTGATCAGTGCATGATCAGTCACGTGATCAGTGCATGATCAGCCACGTGATCAGTGCATGATCAGCCACGTGATCAGTGCATGATCAGTCACGTGATCAGTGCATGATCAGTCACGTGATCAGTGCATGATCAGCCACGTGATCAGTGCATGATCAGTCACGTGATCAGTGCATGATCAGCCACGTGATCAGTGCATGATCAGTCACGTGATCAGTGCATGATCAGCCACGTGATCAGTGCATGATCAGTCACGTGATCAGTGCATGATCAGCCACGTGATCAGTGCATGATCAGTTACGTGATCAGTGCATGATCAGTCACGTGACCAGTGCATGGTAGCTACGTGATCAGTGCATGATCAGCCACGTGATCAGTGCATGATAGCCACGTGATCAGTGCATGATCAGCCACGTGATCAGTGCATGATCAGTCACGTGATCAGTGCATGATCAGTCACGTGATCAGTGCATGATCAGCCACGTGATCAGTGCATGTCAGTCATGTATCAGTGCATGATAGCCCGTGATCAGTGCATGATCAGTCCCGTGATCAGTGCATGATCAGCCACGTGATCAGTGCATGATAGCCACGTGATCAGTGCATGATCAGTCACGTGATCAGTGCATGATCAGTCACGTGATCAGTGTATGATCAGCCACGTGAACAGTGCATGCTCAGTCACGTGATCAGGGCCTGCTGAGCTGCGTGATTACTGTCTGCTCATCTGCTTGACAATTGCCAGCTGAGCTGCACGATTCCTGCCTGTCATCTGCTTGACAATTGCCAGCTGTGCTGCGTAATTCCTGCCTGCTCATCTGCTTGATTATTGCCAGCTGAGCAGCATGATTTCTCAGAGCTGAGTTCCATGATTATAGCCTGCTGACTGATTCGTGCCTACTCAGCTCTTTGTTCATTGCCTCCAGAGGCACATGATCAGTGTATGATACCAAACATGATCAGCACATGATCAGTCACATGATCAGTGCATGATAAGCCACGTGATCAGTGCATGATCAGTCATGTGATCAGTGCATGATCAGTCATGTGACCAGTACATGGTAGCTGTGATCATTGCATGATCAGCCACGTGATCAGTGCATGATAGCCACGTGATCAGTGCATGATCAGTCACGTGATCAGTGCATGATCAGTCACGTGATCAGTGCATGATCAGCCACGTGATCAGTGCATGATAGCCACGTGATCAGTGCATGATCAGTCACGTGATCAGTGCATGATCAGTCACGTGATCGTGCATGATCAGCCACGTGATCAGTGCATGATCAGCCACGTGATCAGTGCATGATCAGTCACGTGATCAGTGCATGATCAGTCACGTGATCAGTGCATGATAGCTACGTGATCAGTGCATGATCAGCCACGTGATCAGTGCATGATAGCCACGTGATCAGTGCATGATAGCCACGTGATCAGTGCATGATCAGTCACGTGATACGTGTGTGATCAGCCACGTGATCAGTGCATGATATCCACGTGATCAGTGCATGATAGCCACGTGATCAGTGCATGATAGCCACGTGATCAGTGCATGATCAGTCACGTGATCATGTGTGATCAGCCACGTGATCAGTGCATGATCAGCCACGTGATCAGTGCATGATCAATTACGTGATCAGTGCATGATCAGTCACGTGACCAGTACATGGTTGCTACGTGATCGTTGCATGATCAGCCACGTGATCAGTGCATGATAGCCACGTGATCAGTGCATGATCAGTCACGTGATCAGTGCATGATCAGTCACGTGATCAGTGCATGATCATTTACGTGATCAGTGCATGATCAGTCACGTGACCAGTATATGGTTGCTACGTGATCATTCCATGACAGCCACGTGATCAGTGCATGATAGCCACGTGATCAGTGCATGATCAGTTACGTGATCAGTGCATGATCAGCCACGTGATCAGTGCATGAGTGCCACGTGATCAGTGCATGATCAGTCACGTGACAGGTGTGTGATCAGCCACGTGATCAGTGCATGATCAGCCACGTGATCAGTGCATGATCAGTCACGTGATCAGTGCATGATCATCCACGTGATCAGTGCATGATCAGTCACGTGATCAGTGCATGATATAGACGTGATCAGTGCATGATCAGTCACGTGATCAGTGCATGATAGCCACGTGATCAGTGCATGATCAGTCACGTGATCAGTGTATGATCAGTCACGTGACCAGTGCATGGTAGCTACATGATCATTGCATGATCAGCCACGTGATAGTGCATGATAGCCACGTGATCAGTGCATGATCAGTCACGTGATCAGTGCATGATCAGTCATGTGACCAGTACATGGTAGCTGCGTGATCATGCATGATCAGCCACGTGATCAGTGCATGATAGCCACGTGATCAGTGCATGATCAGCCACGTGATCAGTGCATGATCAGTCACGTGATCAGTGCATGATCAGCCACGTGATCAGTGCATGATCAGGCACGTGATCAGTGCATGTCCAGCCACGTGATCAGTGCATGATAGCCACGTGATCAGTGCATGATCAGTCACGTGATCAGTGCATGATCAGTCACGTGATCAGTGCATGATCAGCCACGTGATCAGTGCATGATCAGCCACGTGATCAGTGCATGATCAGTTACGTGATCAGTGCATGATCAGTCACGTGATCAGTGCATGATAGCCACGTGATCAGTGCATGATCAGCCACGTGATCAGTGCATGATCAGTCACGTGATCAGTGCATGATCAGTCACGTGATCGTGCATGATCAGCCACGTGATCAGTGCATGATAGCCACGTGATCAGTGCATGATAGCCACGTGATCAGTGCATGATCAGTCACGTGATCGTGTGTGATCAGCCACGTGATCAGTGCATGATAGCCACGTGATCAGTGCATGATCAGTCACGTGATCAGTGCATGATCAGCCACGTGATCAGTGCATGATCAGCCACGTGATCAGTGCATGATCAGCCACGTGATCAGTGCATGATCAGTCACGTGATCAGTGCATGATCAGTCACGTGACCAGTGCATGATACCACGTGATCATGCATGATCAGCCACGTGATCAGTGCATGATCAGTCACGTGATCAGTGCATGATCAGTCACGTGATCAGTGCATGATCAGTCACGTGATCAGTGCATGATCAGTTACGTGATCAGTGCATGATCAGTCACGTGATCAGTGCATGGTAGCTACGTGATCAGTGCATGATCAGCCACGTGATCAGTGCATGATAGCCACGTGATCAGTGCATGATAGCCACGTGATCAGTGCATGATCAGTCACGTGATCAGTGTGTGATCAGCCACGTGATCAGTGCATGATCATCCACGTGATCAGTGCATGATAGCCACGTGATCAGTGCATGATCAGTCCGTGATCAGTGCATGATCAGTCACGTGATCAGTGTGATCAGCCACGTGATCAGTGCATGATGAGCCACGTGATCAGTGCATGATCAATTACGTGATCAGTGCATGATCAGTCACGTGACCAGTACATGGTAGCTACGTGATCATTGCATGATCAGCCACGTGATCAGTGCATGATAGCCACGTGATCAGTGCATGATCAGCCACGTGATCAGTGCATGATCAGTCACGTGATCAGTGCATGATCAGTCACATGATCAGTGCCATTAAGTCACGTGATCAGTGCATGATAGTCATGTGATCAGTCCATGATCAGTCACGGTATCAGTGCATGATCAGCCACGTGATCAGTGCATGATCTGTCACATGATCAGTGCATGATCATCCACGTGATCAGTGCATGGGCAGTCATGTGATCAGTGCATGATATAGACGTGATCAGTGCATGATCAGTCACGTGATCAGTGCATGATAGCCACGTGATCAGTGCATGATCAGTCACCTGATGGGTGTATGATCATTCACGTGACCTGTACATGGTAGCTACATGATCATTGCATGATCAGCCACGTGATAGTGCATGATAGCCACGTGATCAGTGCATGATCAGTCACGTGATCAGTGCATGATCAGTCATGTGACCAGTACATGGTAGCTGCGTGATCATGCATGATCAGCCACGTGATCAGTGCATGATAGCCACGTGATCAGTGCATGATCAGTCACGTGATCAGTGCATGATCAGTCACGTGATCAGTGCATGATCAGCCACGTGATCAGTGCATGATCAGCCACGTGATCAGTGCATGATCAGCCACGTGATCAGTGCATGATAGCCACGTGATCAGTGCATGATCAGTCACGTGATCAGTGCATGATCAGTCACGTGATCAGTGCATGATCAGGCACGTGATCAGTGCATGATCAGCCACGTGATCAGTGCATGATCAGTCACGTGATCAGTGCATGATCAGCCACGTGATCAGTGCATGATAGCCACGTGATCAGTGCATGATCAGCCACGTGATCAGTGCATGATCAGTCACGTGATCAGTGCATGATCAGTCACGTGATCAGTGCATGATCAGCCACGTGATCAGTGCATGTGAGTCATGTAGTCAGTGCATGATAGCACGTGATCAGTGCATGATCAGTCCCGTGATCAGTGCATGATCAGCCACGTGATCAGTGCATGATAGCTACGTGATCAGTGCATGATCAGTCACATGATCAGTGCATGATCATCACGTGATCAGTGTATGATCAGCCACGTGAACAGTGCATGCTCAGTCACGTGATCAGGGCCTGCTGAGCTGCGTGATTACTGTCTGCTCATCTGCTTGACAATTGCCAGCTGAGCTGCACGATTCCTGCCTGTCATCTGCTTGACAATTGCCAGCTGTGCTGCGTAATTCCTGCCTGCTCAGCTGCTTGATTATTGCCAGCTGAGCAGCATGATTCTCAGAGCTGAGTTCCATGATTATAGCCTGCTGACTGATTCGTGCCGACTCAGCTCTTTGTTCATTGCCTCCAGAGGCACATGATCAGTGTATGACACCAAACATGATCAGCACATGATCAGTCACATGATCAATGCATGATAAGCCACGTGATCAGTGCATGATCAATTATGTGATCAGTGCATGATCAGTCATGTGATCAGTACATGGTAGCTGTGTGATCAGTGCATGATCAGCCACGTGATCAGTGCATGATCAGTCACGTGATCAGTGCATGATCAGTCACGTGATCAGTGCATGATCAGTCACGTGATCAGTGCATGATCAGTCACGTGATCAGTGCATGATCAGTCACGTGACCAGTGCATGGTAGCTACGTGATCATTGCATGATCAGCCACGTGATCAGTGCATGATAGCCACGTGATCAGTGCATGATAGCCACGTGATCAGTGCATGATCAGTCACGTGATACGTGTGTGATCAGCCACGTGATCAGTGCATGATATCCACGTGATCAGTGCATGATAGCCACGTGATCAGTGCATGATCAGTCCGTGATCAGTGCATGATCAGTCACGTGATCGTGTGTGATCAGCCACGTGATCAGTGCATGATGAGCCACGTGATCAGTGCATGATCAATTACGTGATCAGTGCATGATCAGTCACGTGATCAGTACATGGTAGCTACGTGATCAGTGCATGATCAGCCACGTGATCAGTGCATGATAGCCACGTGATCAGTGCATGATAGCCACGTGATCAGTGCATGAGAGCCACGTGATCAGTGCATGATCAGTCACGTGATCATGTGTGATCAGCCACGTGATCAGTGCATGATGAGCCACGTGATCAGTGCATGATCAATTACGTGATCAGTGCATGATCAGTCACGTGACAGTACATGGTTGCTACGTGATCAGTGCATGATCAGCCACGTGATCAGTGCATGATAGCCACGTGATCAGTGCATGATCAGTCACGTGATCAGTGCATGATCAGTCACGTGATCAGTGCATGATCAGCCACGTGATCAGTGCATGATCAGTCACGTGATCAGTATATGGTAGCTACGTGATCATTGCATGACAGCCACGTGATCAGTGCATGATAGCCACGTGATCAGTGCATGATCAGTTACGTGATCAGTGTATGATCAGCCACGTGATCAGTGCATGAGTGCCACGTGATCAGTGCATGATATGTCACGTGACAGTGTGTGATCAGCCACGTGATCAGTGCATGATCAGCCACGTGATCAGTGCATGATAGCCACGTGATCAGTGCATGATCAGTTACGTGATCAGTGCATGATCAGTCACGTGATCAGTGCATGGTAGCTACGTGATCAGTGCATGATCAGCCACGTGATCAGTGCATGATAGCCACGTGATCAGTGCATGATCAGTCACATGATCAGTGTATGATCATCCACGTGATCAGTGCATGATCAGTCACTGATCAGTGCATGATATAGACGTGATCAGTGCATGATCAGTCACGTGATCAGTGCATGATCAGCCACGTGATCAGTGCATGATAGCCACGTGATCAGTGCATGATAGCCAGTGATCAGTGCATGATCAGTCACGTGATCAGTGCATGATCAGCCACGTGATCAGTGCATGATAGCCACGTGATCAGTGCATGATCAGTCACGTGATCAGTGCATGATCAGTCACGTGATCAGTGCATGATCAGCCACGTGATCAGTGCATGATCAGTCACGTGATCAGTGCATGATCAGTCACGTGATCAGTGCATGATCAGTCACGTGATCAGTGCATGATCAGTCACGTGATCAGTGCATGATCAGCCACGTGATCAGTGCATGATAGCCACGTGATCAGTGCATGATCAGTCACGTGATCAGTGCATGATCAGTCACGTGATCAGTGCATGATCAGCCACGTGATCAGTGCATGATCAGCCACGTGATCAGTGCATGATCAGCCACGTGATCAGTGCATGATCAGCCACGTGATCAGTGCATGATCAGTCACGTGATCAGTACATGATCAGTCACGTGAACAGTGCATGATCATTTACGTGATCTGTGCATGATCAGTCACGTGACCAGTATATGGTAGCTACGTGATCATTCCATGACGAGCCACGTGAGCAGTGCATGATAGCCACGTGATGTGTGCATGATGAGTTACGTGAGCAGAGTATGATCAGCCACGTGATCAGTGCATGAGTGCCACGTGATCAGTGCATGATATGTCACGTGACAGGTGTGTGATCAGCCACGTGACAGTGCATGATCAGCCACGTGATCAGTGCATGATCAGTTACGTGAGCAGTGTATGATCAGCCACGTGATCAGTGCATGGTCAGACACGTGAACAGTGTATGATCAGCCACGTGATCAGTGCATGATATCCAAGTGATCAGTGCATGATCAATCACGTGATCAGTGTATGATCAGCCACGTGAACAGTGCATGCTCAGTCACGTGATCTGGGCCTGCTGAGCTGCGTGATTACTGTCTGCTCATCTGCTTGACAATTGCCAGCTGAGCTGCACGATTCCTGCCTGTCATCTGCTTGACAATTGCCAGCTGTGCTGCGTAATTCCTGCCTGCTCAGCTGCTTGATTATTGCCAGCTGAGCAGCATGATTCCTCACACCTGAGTTCCATGATTATTGCCTGCTGACTGTTTGATTCGTGCCTACTCAGCTCTTTGTTTATTGCCTCCAGAGGCACATGATCAGTGTATGATAGCAAACATGATCAGCGCATGATCAGTCACATGATCAGCGCCATTAAGTCACGTGATCACTACATGATAGTCATGTGATCAGTCCATGCTCAGTCACGGTATCAGTGCATGATCAGCCACGTGATCAGTGCATGATCTGTCACATGATTAGTGTATGATCATCCACGTGATCAGTGCATGATCAGTCACGTGATCAGTGCATGATAGCCACGTGATCAGTGCATGATCAGTCACCTGATGGGTGTATGATCATTCACGTGACCTGTACATGGTAGCTACATGATCATTGCATGATCAGCCACGTGAGTAGTGCATGATAGCCACGTGATCAGTGCATGATCAGTCACGTGATCAGTGCATGATCAGTCATGTGACCAGTACATGGTAGCTGCATGATCATGCATGATCAGCCACGTGAGCAGTGCATGATAGCCACGTGATCAGTGCATGATCAGTCACGTGATCAGTGCATGATCAGTCATGTGATCAGTGCATGATCAGGCACGTGATCAGTGCATGATCAGCCACGTGATCAGTGCATGATAGCCACGTGATCAGTGCATGATCAGTCACGTGATCAGTGCATGATCAGTCACGTGATCAGTGCATGATAGCTGCGTGATCAGTGCATGATCAGCCACGTGATCAGTGCATGATAGCCACGTGATCAGTGCATGATCAGTCACGTGATCAGTGCATGATCAGTCACGTGATCAGTGCATGATCAGCCACGTGATCAGTGCATGATAGCCACGTGATCAGTGCATGATCAGTCACGTGATCAGTGCATGATCAGTCACGTGATCAGTGCATGATAGCCACGTGATCAGTGCATGATCAGCCACGTGATCAGTGCATGATCAGCCACGTGATCAGTGCATGATCAGCCACGTGATCAGTGCATGATAGCCACGTGATCAGTGCATGATCAGTCACGTGATCAGTGCATGATCAGTCACGTGATCAGTGCATGATAGCCACGTGATCAGTGCATGATAGCCACGTGATCAGTGCATGATCAGTCACGTGATCAGTGCATGATCAGTCACGTGATCAGTGCATGATCAGCCACGTGATCAGTGCATGTCAGTCATGTGATCAGTGCATGATAGCCCGTGATCAGTGCATGATCAGTCCCGTGATCAGTGCATGATCAGCCACGTGATCAGTGCATGATAGCCACGTGATCAGTGCATGATCAGTCACGTGATCAGTGCATGATCAGCCACGTGATCAGTGCATGATAGCCACGTGATCAGTGCATGATATTACGTGACAGTGCATGATCAGCCACGTGATCAGTGCATGATAGCCACGTGATCAGTGCATGATCAGTCACGTGATCAGTGTATGATCAGCCACGTGAACAGTGCATGCTCAGTCACGTGATCAGGGCCTGCTGAGCTGCGTGATTACTGTCTGCTCATCTGCTTGACAATTGCCAGCTGAGCTGCACGATTCCTGCCTGTCATCTGCTTGACAATTGCCACCTGTGCTGCGTAATTCCTGCCTGCTCATCTGCTTGATTATTGCCAGCTGAGCAGCATGATTTCTCAGAGCTGAGTTCCATGATTATAGCCTGCTGACTGTTTCCTGCCTACTCAGCTCTTTGTTCATTGCCTCCAGAGGCACATGATCAGTGTATGATACCAAACATGATCAGTGCATGATCAGTCACATGATCAGTGCATGATAAGCCACGTGATCAGTGCATGATCAGTCATGTGATCAGTGCATGATCAGTCACGTGATCAGTGCATGTAGCTGCGTGATCAGTGCATGATCAGCCACGTGATCAGTGCATGATAGCCACGTGATCAGTGCATGATCAGTCACGTGATCAGTGCATGATAGTACGTGATCAGTGCATGATCAGCCACGTGATCAGTGCATGATAGCCACGTGATCAGTGCATGATAGCCACGTGATCAGTGCATGATCAGTCACGTGATCAGTGCATGATCAGTCACGTGATCAGTGCATGATCATTTACGTGATCAGTGCATGATCAGTCACGTGACCAGTATATGGTAGCACGTGATCATTGCATGACAGCCACGTGAGCAGTGCATGATAGCCACGTGATGTGTGCATGATCAGTCACGTGATCAGTGCATGATCAGCCACGTGATCAGTGCATGATGTCACGTGATCAGTGTGTGATCAGCCACGTGATCAGTGCATGATCAGCCACGTGATCAGTGCATGATAGCCACGTGATCAGTGCATGATCAGTTACGTGATCAGTGTATGATCAGCCACGTGATCAGTGCATGGTCAGACACGTGATCAGTGTATGATCAGCCACGTGATCAGTGCATGATATCCACGTGATCAGTGCATGATCAGTCACGTGATCAGTGTATGATCAGCCACGTGAACAGTGCATGCTCAGTCACGTGATCAGGGCCTGCTGAGCTGCGTGATTACTGTCTGCTCATCTGCTTGACAATTGCCAGCTGAGCTGCACGATTCCTGCCTGTCATCTGCTTGACAATTGCCAGCTGTGCTGCGTAATCCTGCCTGCTCAGCTGCTTGATTATTGCCAGCTGAGCAGCATGATTTCTCACAGCTGAGTTCCATGATTATTGCCTGCTGACTGATTCGTGCCTACTCAGCTCTTTGTTCATTGCCTCCAGAGGCACATGATCAGTGTATGATACCAAACATGATCAGCGCATGATCAGTCACATGATCAGTGCATGATAAGCCACGTGATCAGTGCATGATCAGTCATGTGATCAGTGCATGATCAGTCACGTGATCAGTGCATGATAGCCACGTGATCAGTGCATGATCAGCCACGTGATCAGTGCATGATAGCCACGTGATCAGTGCATGATCAGTCACGTGATCATGTGTGATCAGCCACGTGATCAGTGCATGATCAGCCACGTGATCAGTGCATGATCAATTACGTGATCAGTGCATGATCAGTCACGTGACCGTACATGGTAGCTACGTGATCATTGCATGATCAGCCACGTGATCAGTGCATGATAGCCACGTGATCAGTGCATGATCAGTCACGTGATCAGTGCATGATCAGTCACGTGATCAGTGCATGATCAGTCACGTGATCAGTGCATGATCAGTCACGTGACCAGTACATGGTAGCTACGTGATCAGTGCATGATCAGCCACGTGATCAGTGCATGATAGCCACGTGATCAGTGCATGATCAGTCACGTGATCAGTGCATGATCAGTCACGTGATCAGTGCATGATCAGCCACGTGATCAGTGCATGATCAGGCACGTGATCAGTGCATGATCAGCCACGTGATCAGTGCATGATAGCCACGTGATCAGTGCATGATCAGTCACGTGATCAGTGCATGATCAGCCACGTGATCAGTGCATGATCAGCCACGTGATCAGTGCATGATCAGTTACGTGATCAGTGCATGATCAGTCACGTGATCAGTGCATGATAGCTACGTGATCAGTGCATGATCAGCCACGTGATCAGTGCATGATAGCCACGTGATCAGTGCATGATAGCCACGTGATCAGTGCATGATCAGTCATGTGATACATGTGTGATCAGCCACGTGATCAGTGCATGATATCCACGTGATCAGTGCATGACAGCCACGTGATCAGTGCATGAGAGCCACGTGATCAGTGCATGATCAGTCACGTGATACATGTGTGATCAGCCACGTGATCAGTGCATGATGAGCCACGTGATCAGTGCATGATCAATTACGTGATCAGTGCATGATCAGTCACGTGACCAGTACATGGTTGCTACGTGATCGTTGCATGATCAGCCACGTGAGCAGTGCATGATAGCCACGTGATCAGTGCATGATCAGTCACGTGATCAGTGCATGATCATTTACGTGA
The DNA here is from genome assembly GCF_032452875.1 of Bos javanicus. Classification (NCBI taxonomy): domain Eukaryota; kingdom Metazoa; phylum Chordata; class Mammalia; order Artiodactyla; family Bovidae; genus Bos; species Bos javanicus. Next base: position 352,368 of record NW_026893634.1, read on the forward strand.
TCAGTGCATGATCAGTCACGTGACCAGTATATGGTAGCTACGTGATCATTGCATGACGAGCCACGTGAGCAGTGCATGATAGCCACGTGATGTGTGCATGAGTTACGTGAGCAGTGTATGATCAGCCACGTGATCAGTGCATGATGCCACGTGATCAGTGCATGATCAGTTACGTGAGCAGTGTATGATCAGCCACGTGATCAGTGCATGGTCAGACACGTGAACAGTGTATGATCAGCCACGTGATCAGTGCATGATATCCAAGTGATCAGTGCATGATCATCACGTGATCAGTGTATGATCAGCCACGTGAACAGTGCATGCTCAGTCACGTGATCTGGGCCTGCTGAGCTGCGTGATTACTGTCTGCTCATCTGCTTGACAATTGCCAGCTGAGCTGCACGATTCCTGCCTGTCATCTGCTTGACAATTGCCAGCTGTGCTGCGTAATTCCTGCCTGCTCAGCTGCTTGATTATTGCCAGCTGAGCAGCATGATTCCTCACACCTGAGTTCCATGATTATTGCCTGCTGACTGTTTGATTCGTGCCTACTCAGCTCTTTGTTTATTGCCTCCAGAGGCACATGATCAGTGTATGATAGCAAACATGATCAGCGCATGATCAGTCACATGATCAGCGCCATTAAGTCACGTGATCACTACATGATAGTCATGTGATCAGTCCATGCTCAGTCACGGTATCAGTGCATGATCAGCCACGTGATCAGTGCATGATCTGTCACATGATTAGTGCATGATCATCCACGTGATCAGTGCATGGGCAGTCATGTGATCAGTGCATGATATAGACGTGATCAGTGCATGATCAGTCTCGTGATCAGTGCATGATAGCCACGTGATCAGTGCATGATCAGTCACCTGATGGGTGTATGATCATTCACGTGACCTGTACATGGTAGCTACATGATCATTGCATGATCAGCCACGTGAGTAGTGCATGATAGCCACGTGATCACTGCATGATCAGTCACGTGATCAGTGCATGATCAGTCATGTGACCAGTACATGGTAGCTGCGTGATCATGGCATGATCAGCCACGTGAGCAGTGCATGATAGCCACGTGATCAGTGCATGATCAGACACGTGATCAGTGCATGATCAGTCACGTGATCAGTGCATGATCAGCCACGTGATCAGTGCATGATCAGGCACGTGATCAGTGCATGTCAGCCACGTGATCAGTGCATGATAGCCACGTGATCAGTGCATGATCAGTCACGTGATCAGTGCATGATCAGTCACGTGATCAGTGCATGATCAGCCACGTGATCAGTGCATGATCAATTACGTGATCAGTGCATGATCAGTCACGTGACCAGTACATGGTAGCTACGTGATCATTGCATGATCAGCCACGTGATCAGTGCATGATAGCCACGTGATCAGTGCATGATAGCCACGTGATCAGTGCATGATCAGTCACGTGATAGTGCATGATCAGCCACGTGATCAGTGCATGATCAGCCACGTGATCAGTGCATGATCAGCCACGTGATCAGTGCATGATCAGTCACGTGATCATGTGTGATCAGCCACGTGATCAGTGCATGATCAGCCACGTGATCAGTGCATGATCAATTACGTGATCAGTGCATGATCAGTCACGTGACCAGTACATGGTTGCTACGTGATCGTGCATGATCAGCCACGTGAGCAGTGCATGATAGCCACGTGATCAGTGCATGATCAGCCACGTGATCAGTGCATGAGTGCCACGTGATCAGTGCATGATATGTCACGTGACAGGTGTGTGATCAGCCACGTGAACAGTGCATGTTCAGCCACGTGATCAGTGCATGATAGCCACGTGATCAGTGCATGATCAGTTACGTGAGCAGTGTATGATCAGCCACGTGATCAGTGCATGGTCAGACACGTGAACAGTGTATGATCAGCCACGTGATCAGTGCATGATATCCAAGTGATCAGTGCATGATCATCACGTGATCAGTGTATGATCAGCCACGTGAACAGTGCATGCTCAGTCACGTGATCTGGGCCTGCTGAGCTGCGTGATTACTGTCTGCTCATCTGCTTGACAATTGCCAGCTGAGCTGCACGATTCCTGCCTGTCATCTGCTTGACAATTGCCAGCTGTGCTGCGTAATTCCTGCCTGCTCAGCTGCTTGATTATTGCCAGCTGAGCAGCATGATTCCTCACACCTGAGTTCCATGATTATTGCCTGCTGACTGTTTGATTCGTGCCTACTCAGCTCTTTGTTTATTGCCTCCAGAGGCACATGATCAGTGTATGATAGCAAAGATGATCAGTGCATGATCAGTCACATGATCAGAGCCCTTAAGTCACGTGATCACTACATGATAGTCATGTGATCAGTCCATGCTCAGTCACGGTATCAGTGCATGATCAGCCACGTGATCAGTGCATGATCTGTCACATGATTAGTGTATGATCATCCACGTGATCAGTGCATGGGCAGTCATGTGATCAGTGCATGATATAGACGTGATCAGTGCATGATCAGTCTCGTGATCAGTGCATGATAGCCACGTGATCAGTGCATGATCAGTCACCTGATGGGTGTATGATCATTCACGTGACCTGTACATGGTAGCTACATGATCATTGCCTGATCAGCCACGTGAGTAGTGCATGATAGCCACGTGATCACTGCATGATCAGTCACGTGATCAGTGCATGATCAGTCATGTGACCAGTACATGGTAGCTGCGTGATCATGGCATGATCAGCCACGTGAGCAGTGCATGATAGCCACGTGATCAGTGCATGATCAGACACGTGATCAGTGCATGATCAGTCACGTGATCAGTGCATGATCAGCCACGTGATCAGTGCATGATCAGGCACGTGATCAGTGTATGTCAGCCACGTGATCAGTGCATGATAGCCACGTGATCAGTGCATGATCAGTCACGTGATCAGTGCATGATCAGTCACGTGATCAGTGCATGATCAGCCACGTGATCAGTGCATGATCAGCCACGTGATCAGTGCATGATCAGTTACGTGATCAGTGCATGATCAGTCACGTGACCAGTACATGTAGCTACGTGATCAGTGCATGATCAGCCACGTGATCAGTGCATGATAGCCACGTGATCAGTGCATGATAGCCACGTGATCAGTGCATGATCAGTCACGTGATCGTGTGTGATCAGCCACGTGATCAGTGCATGATATCCACGTGATCAGTGCATGACAGCCACGTGATCAGTGCATGAGAGCCACGTGATCAGTGCATGATCAGTCACGTGATCATGTGTGATCAGCCACGTGATCAGTGCATGATGAGCCACGTGATCAGTGCATGATCAATTACGTGATCAGTGCATGATCAGTCACGTGACCAGTACATGGTTGCTACGTGATCGTTGCATGATCAGCCACGTGAGCAGTGCATGATAGCCACGTGATCAGTGCATGATCAGTCACGTGATCAGTGCATGATCAGTCACGTGATCAGTGCATGATCATTTACGTGATCAGTGCATGATCAGTCACGTGCCAGTATATGGTTGCTACGTGATCATTGCATGATCAGCCACGTGATCAGTGCATGATAGCCACGTGATGTGTGCATGAGTTACGTGAGCAGAGTATGATCAGCCACGTGATCAGTGCATGAGTGCCACGTGATCAGTGCATGATATGCACGTGACAGTGTGTGATCAGCCACGTGATCAGTGCATGATCAGCCACGTGATCAGTGCATGATAGCCACGTGATCAGTGCATGATCAGTCACGTGATCAGTGCATGATCAGTCACGTGATCAGTGCATGATAGCCACGTGATCAGTGCATGATCAGCCACGTGATCAGTGCATGATCAGTCACGTGATCAGTGCATGATCAGTCACGTGATCAGTGTATGATCAGCCACGTGATCAGTGCATGATCAGCCACGTGATCAGTGCATGATCAGTCACGTGATCAGTGCATGATCAGTCACGTGACCAGTGCATGGTAGCTACGTGATCAGTGCATGATCAGCCACGTGATCAGTGCATGATAGCCACGTGATCAGTGCATGATAGCCACGTGATCAGTGCATGATCAGTCATGTGATCGTGTATGATCAGCCACGTGATCAGTGCATGATAGCCACGTGATCAGTGCATGATAGCCACGTGATCAGTGCATGATAGCCACGTGATCAGTGCATGATCAGTCACGTGATCAGTGTGATCAGCCACGTGATCAGTGCATGATCAGCCACGTGATCAGTGCATGATCAGTCACGTGATCAGTGCATGATCAGTCACGTGATCAGTGCATGATAGCTACGTGATCAGTGCATGATCAGCCACGTGATCAGTGCATGATAGCCACGTGATCAGTGCATGATCAGTCACGTGATCAGTGCATGATCAGCCACGTGATCAGTGCATGATCATCCACGTGATCAGTGCATGATCAGCCACGTGATCAGTGCATGATCAGTCACGTGATCAGTGCATGATCAGTTCGTGATCAGTGCATGATCAGTCACGTGACCAGTACATGGTAGCTACGTGATCATTGCATGATCAGCCACGTGATCAGTGCATGATAGCCACGTGATCAGTGCATGATCAGTCACGTGATCAGTGCATGATCAGCCACGTGATCAGTGCATGAGTGCCACGTGATCAGTGCATGATCAGTCACGTGACAGTGCATGATCAGCCACGTGATCAGTGCATGATCAGCCACGTGATCAGTGCATGATAGCCACGTGATCAGTGCATGATCAGTTACGTGATCAGTGCATGATCAGCCACGTGATCAGTGCATGATCAGACACGTGATCAGTGCATGATCAGCCACGTGATCAGTGCATGATCAGTCACGTGATCAGTGCATGATCAGTCACGTGATCAGTGCATGATCAGCCACGTGATCAGTGCATGATCAGCCACGTGATCAGTGCATGATCAGCCACGTGATCAGTGCATGATCAGTCACGTGATCAGTGCATGATAGCCACGTGATCAGTGCATGATCAGCCACGTGATCAGTGCATGATCAGTCACGTGATCAGTGCATGATCAGTCACGTGATCAGTGCATGATCAGCCACGTGATCAGTGCATGATAGCCACGTGATCAGTGCATGATAGCCACGTGATCAGTGCATGATCAGTCACGTGATCAGTGCATGATCAGCCACGTGATCAGTGCATGATAGCCACGTGATCAGTGCATGATCAGTCACGTGATCAGTGCATGATCAGCCACGTGATCAGTGCATGATCAGCCACGTGATCAGTGCATGATCAGCCACGTGATCAGTGCATGATCAGTCACGTGATCAGTGCATGATCAGTCATGTGATCAGTGCATGCTGCGTGATCATGCATGATCAGCCACGTGATCAGTGCATGATAGCCACGTGATCAGTGCATGATCAGTCACGTGATCAGTGCATGATCAGTCACGTGATCAGTGCATGATCTGTCACATGATCAGTGCATGATCATCCACGTGATCAGTGCATGATCAGTCATGTGATCAGTGCATGATATAGACGTGATCAGTGCATGATCAGTCACGTGATCAGTGCATGATAGCCACGTGATCAGTGCATGATCAGTCACCTGATCAGTGTATGATCATTCACGTGACCAGTACATGGTAGCTACATGATCATTGCATGATCAGCCACGTGATAGTGCATGATAGCCACGTGATCAGTGCATGATCAGTCACGTGATCAGTGCATGATCAGTCATGTGACCAGTACATGGTAGCTGCGTGATCATGCATGATCAGCCACGTGATCAGTGCATGATAGCCACGTGATCAGTGCATGATCAGTCACGTGATCAGTGCATGATCAGTCACGTGATCAGTGCATGATCAGCCACGTGATCAGTGCATGATCAGCCACGTGATCAGTGCATGATCAGTCACGTGATCAGTGCATGATCAGCCACGTGATCAGTGCATGATCAGCCACGTGATCAGTGCATGATCAGCCACGTGATCAGTGCATGATCAGCCACGTGATCAGTGCATGATCAGTCACGTGATCAGTGCATGATCAGCCACGTGATCAGTGCATGATCAGCCACGTGATCAGTGCATGATCAGCCACGTGATCAGTGCATGATAGCCACGTGATCAGTGCATGATCAGTCACGTGATCAGTGCATGATCAGTCACGTGATCAGTGCATGATCAGCCACGTGATCAGTGCATGATCAGCCACGTGATCAGTGCATGATCAGCCACGTGATCAGTGCATGATCAGCCACGTGATCAGTGCATGATAGCCACGTGATCAGTGCATGATCAGCCACGTGATCAGTGCATGATCAGTCACGTGATCAGTGCATGATCAGTCACGTGATCAGTGCATGATCAGCCACGTGATCAGTGCATGTGAGTCACGTGTCAGTGCATGATAGCACGTGATCAGTGCATGATCAGTCCCGTGATCAGTGCATGATCAGCCACGTGATCAGTGCATGATCAGCCACGTGATCAGTGCATGATCAGTCACGTGATCAGTGCATGATCATCACGTGATCAGTGTATGATCAGCCACGTGAACAGTGCATGCTCAGTCACGTGATCAGGGCCTGCTGAGCTGCGTGATTACTGTCTGCTCATCTGCTTGACAATTGCCAGCTGAGCTGCACGATTCCTGCCTGTCATCTGCTTGACAATTGCCAGCTGTGCTGCGTAATTCCTGCCTGCTCAGCTGCTTGATTATTGCCAGCTGAGCAGCATGATTTCTCACAGCTGAGTTCCATGATTATTGCCTGCTGACTGATTCGTGCCTACTCAGCTCTTTGTTCATTGCCTCCAGAGGCACATGATCAGTGTATGATACCAAACATGATCAGCATGATCAGTCACATGATCAGTGCATGATAAGCCACGTGATCAGTGCATGATCAATCATGTGATCAGTGCATGATCAGTCATGTGATCAGTGCATGGTAGCTGCGTGATCAGTGCATGATCAGCCACGTGATCAGTGCATGATCAGTCACGTGATCAGTGCATGATCAGTCACGTGATCAGTGCATGATCAGTCACGTGATCAGTGCATGATCAGTCACGTGATCAGTGCATGATCAGTCACGTGATCAGTGCATGATAGCTACGTGATCATTGCATGATCAGCCACGTGATCAGTGCATGATAGCCACGTGATCAGTGCATGATAGCCACGTGATCAGTGCATGATCAGTCACGTGATACGTGTGTGATCAGCCACGTGATCAGTGCATGATATCCACGTGATCAGTGCATGATAGCCACGTGATCAGTGCATGATCAGTCACGTGATCAGTGCATGATCAGTCACGTGATCGTGTGTGATCAGCCACGTGATCAGTGCATGATCAGCCACGTGATCAGTGCATGATCAATTACGTGATCAGTGCATGATCAGTCACGTGATCAGTACATGGTAGCTACGTGATCAGTGCATGATCAGCCACGTGATCAGTGCATGATAGCCACGTGATCAGTGCATGATCAGCCACGTGATCAGTGCATGATCAGCCACGTGATCAGTGCATGATCAGTCACGTGATCATGTGTGATCAGCCACGTGATCAGTGCATGATGAGCCACGTGATCAGTGCATGATCAATTACGTGATCAGTGCATGATCAGTCACGTGACAGTACATGGTTGCTACGTGATCAGTGCATGATCAGCCACGTGATCAGTGCATGATAGCCACGTGATCAGTGCATGATCAGTCACGTGATCAGTGCATGATCAGTCACGTGATCAGTGCATGATCAGCCACGTGATCAGTGCATGATCAGTCACGTGATCAGTATATGGTAGCTACGTGATCATTGCATGACAGCCACGTGATCAGTGCATGATAGCCACGTGATCAGTGCATGATCAGTTACGTGATCAGTGTATGATCAGCCACGTGATCAGTGCATGAGTGCCACGTGATCAGTGCATGATATGTCACGTGACAGTGTGTGATCAGCCACGTGATCAGTGCATGATCAGCCACGTGATCAGTGCATGATAGCCACGTGATCAGTGCATGATCAGTTACGTGATCAGTGCATGATCAGTCACGTGATCAGTGCATGGTAGCTACGTGATCAGTGCATGATCAGCCACGTGATCAGTGCATGATAGCCACGTGATCAGTGCATGATCAGTCACATGATCAGTGTATGATCATCCACGTGATCAGTGCATGATCAGTCACTGATCAGTGCATGATATAGACGTGATCAGTGCATGATCAGTCACGTGATCAGTGCATGATCAGCCACGTGATCAGTGCATGATAGCCACGTGATCAGTGCATGATAGCCAGTGATCAGTGCATGATCAGTCACGTGATCAGTGCATGATCAGCCACGTGATCAGTGCATGATAGCCACGTGATCAGTGCATGATCAGTCACGTGATCAGTGCATGATCAGTCACGTGATCAGTGCATGATCAGCCACGTGATCAGTGCATGATCAGCCACGTGATCAGTGCATGATCAGTCACGTGATCAGTGCATGATCAGTCACGTGATCAGTGCATGATCAGTCACGTGATCAGTGCATGATCAGCCACGTGATCAGTGCATGATAGCCACGTGATCAGTGCATGATCAGTCACGTGATCAGTGCATGATCAGTCACGTGATCAGTGCATGATCAGCCACGTGATCAGTGCATGATCAGCCACGTGATCAGTGCATGATCAGCCACGTGATCAGTGCATGATCAGCCACGTGATCAGTGCATGATCAGTCACGTGATCAGTACATGATCAGTCACGTGAACAGTGCATGATCATTTACGTGATCTGTGCATGATCAGTCACGTGACCAGTATATGGTAGCTACGTGATCATTCCATGACGAGCCACGTGAGCAGTGCATGATAGCCACGTGATGTGTGCATGATGAGTTACGTGAGCAGAGTATGATCAGCCACGTGATCAGTGCATGAGTGCCACGTGATCAGTGCATGATATGTCACGTGACAGGTGTGTGATCAGCCACGTGACAGTGCATGTTCAGCCACGTGATCAGTGCATGATCAGTTACGTGAGCAGTGTATGATCAGCCACGTGATCAGTGCATGGTCAGACACGTGAACAGTGTATGATCAGCCACGTGATCAGTGCATGATATCCAAGTGATCAGTGCATGATCAATCACGTGATCAGTGTATGATCAGCCACGTGAACAGTGCATGCTCAGTCACGTGATCTGGGCCTGCTGAGCTGCGTGATTACTGTCTGCTCATCTGCTTGACAATTGCCAGCTGAGCTGCACGATTCCTGCCTGTCATCTGCTTGACAATTGCCAGCTGTGCTGCGTAATTCCTGCCTGCTCAGCTGCTTGATTATTGCCAGCTGAGCAGCATGATTCCTCACACCTGAGTTCCATGATTATTGCCTGCTGACTGTTTGATTCGTGCCTACTCAGCTCTTTGTTTATTGCCTCCAGAGGCACATGATCAGTGTATGATAGCAAACATGATCAGCGCATGATCAGTCACATGATCAGCGCCATTAAGTCACGTGATCACTACATGATAGTCATGTGATCAGTCCATGCTCAGTCACGGTATCAGTGCATGATCAGCCACGTGATCAGTGCATGATCTGTCACATGATTAGTGTATGATCATCCACGTGATCAGTGCATGATCAGTCACGTGATCAGTGCATGATAGCCACGTGATCAGTGCATGATCAGTCACCTGATGGGTGTATGATCATTCACGTGACCTGTACATGGTAGCTACATGATCATTGCATGATCAGCCACGTGAGTAGTGCATGATAGCCACGTGATCAGTGCATGATCAGTCACGTGATCAGTGCATGATCAGTCATGTGACCAGTACATGGTAGCTGCATGATCATGCATGATCAGCCACGTGAGCAGTGCATGATAGCCACGTGATCAGTGCATGATCAGTCACGTGATCAGTGCATGATCAGTCATGTGATCAGTGCATGATCAGGCACGTGATCAGTGCATGATCAGCCACGTGATCAGTGCATGATAGCCACGTGATCAGTGCATGATCAGTCACGTGATCAGTGCATGATCAGTCACGTGATCAGTGCATGATAGCCACGTGATCAGTGCATGATCAGCCACGTGATCAGTGCATGATAGCCACGTGATCAGTGCATGATCAGTCACGTGATCAGTGCATGATCAGTCACGTGATCAGTGCATGATCAGCCACGTGATCAGTGCATGATAGCCACGTGATCAGTGCATGATCAGTCACGTGATCAGTGCATGATCAGTCACGTGATCAGTGCATGATAGCCACGTGATCAGTGCATGATCAGCCACGTGATCAGTGCATGATCAGCCACGTGATCAGTGCATGATCAGCCACGTGATCAGTGCATGATAGCCACGTGATCAGTGCATGATCAGTCACGTGATCAGTGCATGATCAGTCACGTGATCAGTGCATGATAGCCACGTGATCAGTGCATGATAGCCACGTGATCAGTGCATGATCAGTCACGTGATCAGTGCATGATCAGTCACGTGATCAGTGCATGATCAGCCACGTGATCAGTGCATGATCAGTCATGTGATCAGTGCATGATAGCCCGTGATCAGTGCATGATCAGTCCCGTGATCAGTGCATGATCAGCCACGTGATCAGTGCATGATAGCCACGTGATCAGTGCATGATCAGTCACGTGATCAGTGCATGATCAGCCACGTGATCAGTGCATGATAGCCACGTGATCAGTGCATATATTACGTGACAGTGCATGATCAGCCACGTGATCAGTGCATGATAGCCACGTGATCAGTGCATGATCAGTCACGTGATCAGTGTATGATCAGCCACGTGAACAGTGCATGCTCAGTCACGTGATCAGGGCCTGCTGAGCTGCGTGATTACTGTCTGCTCATCTGCTTGACAATTGCCAGCTGAGCTGCACGATTCCTGCCTGTCATCTGCTTGACAATTGCCAGCTGTGCTGCGTAATTCCTGCCTGCTCAGCTGCTTGATTATTGCCAGCTGAGCAGCATGATTTCTCACAGCTGAGTTCCATGATTATTGCCTGCTGACTGTTTCCTGCCTACTCAGCTCTTTGTTCATTGCCTCCAGAGGCACATGATCAGTGTATGATACCAAACATGATCAGCACATGATCAGTCACATGATCAGTGCATGATAAGCCACGTGATCAGTGCATGATCAGTCATGTGATCAGTGCATGATCAGTCACGTGATCAGTGCATGTAGCTGCGTGATCAGTGCATGATCAGCCACGTGATCAGTGCATGATAGCCACGTGATCAGTGCATGATCAGTCACGTGATCAGTGCATGATAGTACGTGATCAGTGCATGATCAGCCACGTGATCAGTGCATGATAGCCACGTGATCAGTGCATGATAGCCACGTGATCAGTGCATGATCAGTCACGTGATCAGTGCATGATCAGTCACGTGATCAGTGCATGATCAGTCACGTGATCAGTGCATGATCAGTCACGTGACCAGTACATGGTAGCCACGTGATCATTGCATGATCAGCCACGTGATCAGTGCATGATAGCCACGTGATCAGTGCATGATCAGTCACGTGATCAGTGCATGATCAGCCACGTGATCAGTGCATGATAGTCACGTGATCAGTGCATGATCAGCCACGTGATCAGTGCATGATCAGCCACGTGATCAGTGCATGATAGCCACGTGATCAGTGCATGATCAGTCACGTGATCAGTGCATGATCAGCCACGTGATCAGTGCATGATCAGCACGTGATCAGTGCATGATCAGCCACGTGATCAGTGCATGATCAGTCACGTGATCAGTGCATGATATCACGTGATCAGTGCATGATCAGTCACGTGATCAGTGCATGATAGCCACGTGATCAGTGCATGATCAGTCACGTGATCAGTGCATGATCAGTCACGTGACCATACATGGTAGCTACGTGATCATTGCATGATCAGCCACGTGATCAGTGCATGATAGCCACGTGATCAGTGCATGATCAGTCACGTGATCAGTGCATGATCAGTCACGTGACCAGTGCATGGTAGCTGCGTGATCATGCATGATCAGCCACGTGATCAGTGCATGATAGCCACGTGATCAGTGCATGATCAGTCACGTGATCAGTGCATGATCAGTCACGTGATCAGTGCATGATCAGCCACGTGATCAGTGCATGATCAGCACGTGATCAGTGCATGATCAGCCACGTGATCAGTGCATGATAGCCACGTGATCAGTGCATGATCAGTCACGTGATCAGTGCATGATCAGTCACGTGATCAGTGCATGATCAGCCACGTGATCAGTGCATGATAGCCACGTGATCAGTGCATGATCAGTCACGTGATCAGTGCATGATCAGTCACGTGATCAGTGCATGATCAGCCACGTGATCAGTGCATGATCAGCCACGTGATCAGTGCATGATCAGTCACGTGATCAGTGCATGATCAGTCACGTGATCAGTGCATGATAGCCACGTGATCAGTGCATGATCAGCCACGTGATCAGTGCATGATCAGTCACGTGATCAGTGCATGATCAGTCACGTGATCAGTGTGTGATCAGCCACGTGATCAGTGCATGATAGCCACGTGATCAGTGCATGATAGCCACGTGATCAGTGCATGATCAGTCACGTGATCAGTGCATGATCAGCCACGTGATCAGTGCATGATAGCCACGTGATCAGTGCATGATCAGTCACGTGATCAGTGCATGATCAGCCACGTGATCAGTGCATGATCAGCCACGTGATCAGTGCATGATCAGCCACGTGATCAGTGCATGATCAGTCACGTGATCAGTGCATGATCAGTCATGTGACCAGTGCATGATACCTGCGTGATCATGCATGATCAGCCACGTGATCAGTGCATGATAGCCACGTGATCAGTGCATGATCAGTCACGTGATCAGTGCATGATCAGTCACGTGATCAGTGCATGATCAGTCACGTGATCAGTGCATGATCATCCACGTGATCAGTGCATGATCAGTCACGTGATCAGTGCATGATATAGACGTGATCAGTGCATGATCAGTCACGTGATCAGTGCATGATAGCCACGTGATCAGTGCATGATCAGTCACGTGATCAGTGTATGATCAGTCACGTGACCAGTACATGGTAGCTACGTGATCATTGCATGATCAGCCACGTGATCAGTGCATGATAGCCACGTGATCAGTGCATGATCAGTCACGTGATCAGTGCATGATCAGTCACGTGATCAGTACATGGTAGCTGCGTGATCATGCATGATCAGCCACGTGATCAGTGCATGATAGCCACGTGATCAGTGCATGATCAGTCACGTGATCAGTGCATGATCAGTCACGTGATCAGTGCATGATCAGCCACGTGATCAGTGCATGATCAGCCACGTGATCAGTGCATGATCAGCCACGTGATCAGTGCATGATAGCCACGTGATCAGTGCATGATCAGTCACGTGATCAGTGCATGATCAGTCACGTGATCAGTGCATGATCAGCCACGTGATCAGTGCATGATCAGCCACGTGATCAGTGCATGATCAGTTACGTGATCAGTGCATGATCAGCCACGTGATCAGTGCATGATAGCCACGTGATCAGTGCATGATCAGCCACGTGATCAGTGCATGATCAGTCACGTGATCAGTGCATGATCAGTCACGTGATCAGTGCATGATCAGCCACGTGATCAGTGCATGTGAGTCATGTATCAGTGCATGATAGCACGTGATCAGTGCATGATCAGTCCCGTGATCAGTGCATGATCAGCCACGTGATCAGTGCATGATCAGCCACGTGATCAGTGCATGATCAGTCACGTGATCAGTGCATGATCATCACGTGATCAGTGTATGATCAGCCACGTGAACAGTGCATGCTCAGTCACGTGATCAGGGCCTGCTGAGCTGCGTGATTACTGTCTGCTCATCTGCTTGACAATTGCCAGCTGAGCTGCACGATTCCTGCCTGTCATCTGCTTGACAATTGCCAGCTGTGCTGCGTAATTCCTGCCTGCTCAGCTGCTTGATTATTGCCAGCTGAGCAGCATGATTTCTCAGAGCTGAGTTCCATGATTATAGCCTGCTGACTGATTCGTGCCTACTCAGCTCTTTGTTCATTGCCTCCAGAGGCACATGATCAGTGTATGATACCAAACATGATCAGCGCATGATCAGTCACATGATCAGTGCATGATAAGTCACGTGATCAGTGCATGATCAGTCATGTGATCAGTGCATGATCAGTCACGTGATCAGTGCATGGTAGCTGCGTGATCAGTGCATGATCAGCCACGTGATCAGTGCATGATCAGTCACGTGATCAGTGCATGATCAGTCACGTGATCAGTGCATGATCAGTCACGTGATCAGTGCATGATCAGTCACGTGATCAGTGCATGATCAGTCACGTGATCAGTGCATGATAGCTACGTGATCAGTGCATGATCAGCCACGTGATCAGTGCATGATAGCCACGTGATCAGTGCATGATAGCCACGTGATCAGTGCATGATCAGTCACGTGATAGTGTGTGATCAGCCACGTGATCAGTGCATGATATCCACGTGATCAGTGCATGATAGCCACGTGATCAGTGCATGATCAGTCCGTGATCAGTGCATGATCAGTCACGTGATCGTGTGTGATCAGCCACGTGATCAGTGCATGATCAGCCACGTGATCAGTGCATGATCAATTACGTGATCAGTGCATGATCAGTCACGTGATCAGTGCATGGTAGCTACGTGATCAGTGCATGATCAGCCACGTGATCAGTGCATGATAGCCACGTGATCAGTGCATGATCAGTCACGTGATCAGTGCATGATCAGTCACGTGATCAGTGCATGATCAGTCACATGATCAGTGCATGATCAGCCACGTGATCAGTGCATGATCAGTCACTGATCAGTGCATGATATAGACGTGATCAGTGCATGATCAGTCACGTGATCAGTGCATGATCAGCCACGTGATCAGTGCATGATAGCCACGTGATCAGTGCATGATAGCCAGTGATCAGTGCATGATCAGTCACGTGATCAGTGCATGATCAGCCACGTGATCAGTGCATGATAGCCACGTGATCAGTGCATGATCAGTCACGTGATCAGTGCATGATCAGTCACGTGATCAGTGCATGATCAGCCACGTGATCAGTGCATGATCAGTCACGTGATCAGTGCATGATCAGCCACGTGATCAGTGCATGATAGCCACGTGATCAGTGCATGATCAGTCACGTGATCAGTGCATGATCAGTCACGTGATCAGTGCATGATCAGCCACGTGATCAGTGCATGATCAGCCACGTGATCAGTGCATGATCAGCCACGTGATCAGTGCATGATCAGCCACGTGATCAGTGCATGATCAGTCACGTGATCAGTGCATGATCAGTCACGTGAACAGTGCATGATCATTTACGTGATCTGTGCATGATCAGTCACGTGACCAGTATATGGTAGCTACGTGATCATTCCATGACGAGCCACGTGAGCAGTGCATGATAGCCACGTGATGTGTGCATGATGAGTTACGTGAGCAGAGTATGATCAGCCACGTGATCAGTGCATGAGTGCCACGTGATCAGTGCATGATATGTCACGTGACAGGTGTGTGATCAGCCACGTGACAGTGCATGTTCAGCCACGTGATCAGTGCATGATCAGTTACGTGAGCAGTGTATGATCAGCCACGTGATCAGTGCATGGTCAGACACGTGAACAGTGTATGATCAGCCACGTGATCAGTGCATGATATCCAAGTGATCAGTGCATGATCAATCACGTGATCAGTGTATGATCAGCCACGTGAACAGTGCATGCTCAGTCACGTGATCTGGGCCTGCTGAGCTGCGTGATTACTGTCTGCTCATCTGCTTGACAATTGCCAGCTGAGCTGCACGATTCCTGCCTGTCATCTGCTTGACAATTGCCAGCTGTGCTGCGTAATTCCTGCCTGCTCAGCTGCTTGATTATTGCCAGCTGAGCAGCATGATTCCTCACACCTGAGTTCCATGATTATTGCCTGCTGACTGTTTGATTCGTGCCTACTCAGCTCTTTGTTTATTGCCTCCAGAGGCACATGATCAGTGTATGATAGCAAACATGATCAGCGCATGATCAGTCACATGATCAGCGCCATTAAGTCACGTGATCACTACATGATAGTCATGTGATCAGTCCATGCTCAGTCACGGTATCAGTGCATGATCAGCCACGTGATCAGTGCATGATCTGTCACATGATTAGTGTATGATCATCCACGTGATCAGTGCATGATCAGTCACGTGATCAGTGCATGATAGCCACGTGATCAGTGCATGATCAGTCACCTGATGGGTGTATGATCATTCACGTGACCAGTACATGGTAGCTACATGATCATTGCATGATCAGCCACGTGATCAGTGCATGATAGCCACGTGATCAGTGCATGATCAGTCACGTGATCAGTGCATGATCAGTCATGTGATAGTGCATGATCAGGCACGTGATCAGTGCATGATCAGCCACGTGATCAGTGCATGATAGCCACGTGATCAGTGCATGATCAGTCACGTGATCAGTGCATGATCAGTCACGTGATCAGTGCATGATAGCTGCGTGATCATGCATGATCAGCCACGTGATCAGTGCATGATAGCCACGTGATCAGTGCATGATCAGTCACGTGATCAGTGCATGATCAGTCACGTGATCAGTGCATGATCAGCCACGTGATCAGTGCATGATAGCCACGTGATCAGTGCATGATCAGTCACGTGATCAGTGCATGATCAGTCACGTGATCAGTGCATGATCAGCCACGTGATCAGTGCATGATCAGCCACGTGATCAGTGCATGATCAGCCACGTGATCAGTGCATGATCAGCCACGTGATCAGTGCATGATAGCCACGTGATCAGTGCATGATCAGTCACGTGATCAGTGCATGATCAGCCACGTGATCAGTGCATGATAGCCACGTGATCAGTGCATGATCAGCCACGTGATCAGTGCATGATCAGCCACGTGATCAGTGCATGATCAGCCACGTGATCAGTGCATGATCAGCCACGTGATCAGTGCATGATCAGCCACGTGATCAGTGTATGATCAGCCACGTGAACAGTGCATGCTCAGTCACGTGATCTGGGCCTGCTGAGCTGCGTGATTACTGTCTGCTCATCTGCTTGACAATTGCCAGCTGAGCTGCACGATTCCTGCCTGTCATCTGCTTGACAATTGCCAGCTGTGCTGCGTAATTCCTGCCTGCTCAGCTGCTTGATTATTGCCAGCTGAGCAGCATGATTCCTCACAGTGAGTTCCATGATTATTGCCTGCTGACTGTTTGATTCGTGCCTACTCAGCTCTTTGTTTATTGCCTCCAGAGGCACATGATCAGTGTATGATAGCAAACATGATCAGCGCATGATCAGTCACATGATCAGCGCCATTAAGTCACGTGATCACTACATGATAGTCATGTGATCAGTCCATGCTCAGTCACGGTATCAGTGCATGATCAGCCACGTGATCAGTGCATGATCTGTCACATGATTAGTGCATGATCATCCACGTGATCAGTGCATGGGCAGTCATGTGATCAGTGCATGATATAGACGTGATCAGTGCATGATCAGTCACGTGATCAGTGCATGATAGCCACGTGATCAGTGCATGATCAGTCACCTGATGGGTGTATGATCATTCACGTGACCTGTACATGGTAGCTACATGATCATTGCATGATCAGCCACGTGAGTAGTGCATGATAGCCACGTGATCAGTGCATGATCAGTCACGTGATCAGTGCATGATCAGTCATGTGACCAGTACATGGTAGCTGCGTGATCATGCATGATCAGCCACGTGAGCAGTGCATGATAGCCACGTGATCAGTGCATGATCAGACACGTGATCAGTGCATGATCAGTCACGTGATCAGTGCATGATCAGCCACGTGATCAGTGCATGATCAGGCACGTGATCAGTGCATGATCAGCCACGTGATCAGTGCATGATAGCCACGTGATCAGTGCATGATCAGTCACGTGATCAGTGCATGATCAGTCACGTGATCAGTGCATGATCAGCCACGTGATCAGTGCATGATCAATTACGTGATCAGTGCATGATCAGTCACGTGATCAGTGCATGGTAGCTACGTGATCATTGCATGATCAGCCACGTGATCAGTGCATGATAGCCACGTGATCAGTGCATGATAGCCACGTGATCAGTGCATGATCAGTCATGTGATCAGTGTGTGATCAGCCACGTGATCAGTGCATGATCAGCCACGTGATCAGTGCATGATAGCCACGTGATCAGTGCATGATCAGTCACGTGATCATGTGTGATCAGCCACGTGATCAGTGCATGATCAGCCACGTGATCAGTGCATGATCAGTTACGTGATCAGTGCATGATCAGTCACGTGATCAGTGCATGGTTGCTACGTGATCAGTGCATGATCAGCCACGTGAGCAGTGCATGATAGCCACGTGATCAGTGCATGATCAGCCACGTGATCAGTGCATGAGTGCCACGTGATCAGTGCATGATATGTCACGTGACAGTGTGTGATCAGCCACGTGATCAGTGCATGATCAGCCACGTGATCAGTGCATGATAGCCACGTGATCAGTGCATGATCAGTTACGTGAGCAGTGTATGATCAGCCACGTGATCAGTGCATGGTCAGACACGTGATCAGTGTATGATCAGCCACGTGATCAGTGCATGATATCCACGTGATCAGTGCATGATCATCACGTGATCAGTGTATGATCAGCCACGTGAACAGTGCATGCTCAGTCACGTGATCAGGGCCTGCTGAGCTGCGTGATTACTGTCTGCTCATCTGCTTGACAATTGCCAGCTGAGCTGCACGATTCCTGCCTGTCATCTGCTTGACAATTGCCAGCTGTGCTGCGTAATTCCTGCCTGCTCAGCTGCTTGATTATTGCCAGCTGAGCAGCATGATTCCTCACACCTGAGTTCCATGATTATTGCCTGCTGACTGTTTGATTCGTGCCTACTCAGCTCTTTGTTTATTGCCTCCAGAGGCACATGATCAGTGTATGATAGCAAACATGATCAGTGCATGATCAGTCACATGATCAGTGCCATTAAGTCACGTGATCACTACATGATAGTCATGTGATCAGTCCATGATCAGTCACGGTATCAGTGCATGATCAGCCACGTGATCAGTGCATGATCAGTCACATGATCAGTGCATGATCATCCACGTGATCAGTGCATGATCAGTCATGTGATCAGTGCATGATATAGACGTGATCAGTGCATGATCAGTCACGTGATCAGTGCATGATAGCCACGTGATCAGTGCATGATCAGTCACGTGATCAGTGCATGATCAGTCACGTGACCAGTACATGGTAGCTACGTGATCATTGCATGATCAGCCACGTGAGCAGTGCATGATAGCCACGTGATCAGTGCATGATCAGCCACGTGATCAGTGCATGATGCCACGTGATCAGTGCATGATATGTCACGTGACAGTGTGTGATCAGCCACGTGAACAGTGCATGATCAGCCACGTGATCAGTGCATGATAGCCACGTGATCAGTGCATGATCAGTTACGTGAGCAGTGTATGATCAGCCACGTGATCAGTGCATGGTCAGACACGTGAACAGTGTATGATCAGCCACGTGATCAGTGCATGATATCCAAGTGATCAGTGCATGATCATCACGTGATCAGTGTATGATCAGCCACGTGAACAGTGCATGCTCAGTCACGTGATCAGGGCCTGCTGAGCTGCGTGATTACTGTCTGCTCATCTGCTTGACAATTGCCAGCTGAGCTGCACGATTCCTGCCTGTCATCTGCTTGACAATTGCCAGCTGTGCTGCGTAATTCCTGCCTGCTCAGCTGCTTGATTATTGCCAGCTGAGCAGCATGATTCCTCACACCTGAGTTCCATGATTATTGCCTGCTGACTGTTTGATTCGTGCCTACTCAGCTCTTTGTTTATTGCCTCCAGAGGCACATGATCAGTGTATGATAGCAAACATGATCAGTGCATGATCAGTCACATGATCAGCGCCATTAAGTCACGTGATCACTACATGATAGTCATGTGATCAGTCCATGCTCAGTCACGGTATCAGTGCATGATCAGCCACGTGATCAGTGCATGATCTGTCACATGATTAGTGTATGATCATCCACGTGATCAGTGCATGGGCAGTCATGTGATCAGTGCATGATATAGACGTGATCAGTGCATGATCAGTCTCGTGATCAGTGCATGATAGCCACGTGATCAGTGCATGATCAGTCACCTGATGGGTGTATGATCATTCACGTGACCTGTACATGGTAGCTACATGATCATTGCATGATCAGCCACGTGAGTAGTGCATGATAGCCACGTGATCACTGCATGATCAGTCACGTGATCAGTGCATGATCAGTCATGTGACCAGTACATGGTAGCTGCGTGATCATGGCATGATCAGCCACGTGAGCAGTGCATGATAGCCACGTGATCAGTGCATGATCAGACACGTGATCAGTGCATGATCAGTCACGTGATCAGTGCATGATCAGCCACGTGATCAGTGCATGATCAGGCACGTGATCAGTGTATGATCAGCCACGTGATCAGTGCATGATAGCCACGTGATCAGTGCATGATCAGTCACGTGATCAGTGCATGATCAGTCACGTGATCAGTGCATGATCAGCCACGTGATCAGTGCATGATCAGCCACGTGATCAGTGCATGATCAGTTACGTGATCAGTGCATGATCAGTCACGTGATCAGTACATGTAGCTACGTGATCAGTGCATGATCAGCCACGTGATCAGTGCATGATAGCCACGTGATCAGTGCATGATAGCCACGTGATCAGTGCATGATCAGTCACGTGATATCGTGTGTGATCAGCCACGTGATCAGTGCATGATATCCACGTGATCAGTGCATGACAGTCACGTGATCAGTGCATGAGAGCCACGTGATCAGTGCATGATCAGTCACGTGATCATGTGTGATCAGCCACGTGATCAGTGCATGATGAGCCACGTGATCAGTGCATGATCAATTACGTGATCAGTGCATGATCAGTCACGTGACCAGTACATGGTTGCTACGTGATCGTTGCATGATCAGCCACGTGAGCAGTGCATGATAGCCACGTGATCAGTGCATGATCAGTCACGTGATCAGTGCATGATCAGTCACGTGAACAGTGCATGATCATTTACGTGATCAGTGCATGATCAGTCACGTGCCAGTATATGGTTGCTACGTGATCATTGCATGATCAGCCACGTGAGCAGTGCATGATAGCCACGTGATGTGTGCATGAGTTACGTGAGCAGAGTATGATCAGCCACGTGATCAGTGCATGAGTGCCACGTGATCAGTGCATGATATGCACGTGACAGGTGTGTGATCAGCCACGTGATCAGTGCATGATCAGCCACGTGATCAGTGCATGATAGCCACGTGATCAGTGCATGATCAGTCACGTGATCAGTGCATGATCAGCCACGTGATCAGTGCATGATAGCCACGTGATCAGTGCATGATCAGCCACGTGATCAGTGCATGATCAGTCACGTGATCAGTGCATGATCAGTCACGTGATCAGTGTATGATCAGCCACGTGATCAGTGCATGATCAGCCACGTGATCAGTGCATGATCAATTACGTGATCAGTGCATGATCAGTCACGTGACCAGTGCATGGTAGCTACGTGATCATTGCATGATCAGCCACGTGATCAGTGCATGATAGCCACGTGATCAGTGCATGATAGCCACGTGATCAGTGCATGATCAGTCACGTGATCGTGCATGATCAGCCACGTGATCAGTGCATGATAGCCACGTGATCAGTGCATGATAGCCACGTGATCAGTGCATGATAGCCACGTGATCAGTGCATGATCAGTCACGTGATCATGTGTGATCAGCCACGTGATCAGTGCATGATCAGCCACGTGATCAGTGCATGATCAGTCACGTGATCAGTGCATGATCAGTCACGTGATCAGTGCATGATAGCTACGTGATCAGTGCATGATCAGCCACGTGATCAGTGCATGATAGCCACGTGATCAGTGCATGATCAGTCACGTGATCAGTGCATGATCAGCCACGTGATCAGTGCATGATCATCCACGTGATCAGTGCATGATCAGCCACGTGATCAGTGCATGATCAGTCACGTGATCAGTGCATGATCAGTCACGTGATCAGTGCATGATCAGTCACGTGACCAGTATATGGTTGCTACGTGATCATTGCATGATCAGCCACGTGATCAGTGCATGATAGCCACGTGATCAGTGCATGATCAGTCACGTGATCAGTGCATGATCAGCCACGTGATCAGTGCATGAGTGCCACGTGATCAGTGCATGATCAGTCACGTGACAGTGCATGATCAGCCACGTGATCAGTGCATGATCAGCCACGTGATCAGTGCATGATAGCCACGTGATCAGTGCATGATCAGTTACGTGATCAGTGCATGATCAGCCACGTGATCAGTGCATGATCAGACACGTGATCAGTGCATGATCAGCCACGTGATCAGTGCATGATCAGTCACGTGATCAGTGCATGATCAGTCACGTGATCAGTGCATGATCAGCCACGTGATCAGTGCATGATCAGCCACGTGATCAGTGCATGATCAGTCACGTGATCAGTGCATGATCAGTCACGTGATCAGTGCATGATAGCCACGTGATCAGTGCATGATCAGCCACGTGATCAGTGCATGATCAGTCACGTGATCAGTGCATGATCAGTCACGTGATCAGTGCATGATCAGCCACGTGATCAGTGCATGATAGCCACGTGATCAGTGCATGATAGCCACGTGATCAGTGCATGATCAGTCACGTGATCGTGTGTGATCAGCCACGTGATCAGTGCATGATAGCCACGTGATCAGTGCATGATCAGTCACGTGATCAGTGCATGATCAGCCACGTGATCAGTGCATGATCAGCCACGTGATCAGTGCATGATCAGCCACGTGATCAGTGCATGATCAGTCACGTGATCAGTGCATGATCAGTCATGTGACCAGTACATGATACCTGCGTGATCATGCATGATCAGCCACGTGATCAGTGCATGATAGCCACGTGATCAGTGCATGATCAGTCACGTGATCAGTGCATGATCAGTCACGTGATCAGTGCATGATCTGTCACATGATCAGTGTATGATCATCCACGTGATCAGTGCATGATCAGTCATGTGATCAGTGCATGATATAGACGTGATCAGTGCATGATCAGTCACGTGATCAGTGCATGATAGCCACGTGATCAGTGCATGATCAGTCACCTGATCAGTGTATGATCATTCACGTGACCAGTACATGGTAGCTACATGATCATTGCATGATCAGCCACGTGATAGTGCATGATAGCCACGTGATCAGTGCATGATCAGTCACGTGATCAGTGCATGATCAGTCATGTGACCAGTACATGGTAGCTGCGTGATCATGCATGATCAGCCACGTGATCAGTGCATGATAGCCACGTGATCAGTGCATGATCAGTCACGTGATCAGTGCATGATCAGTCACGTGATCAGTGCATGATCAGCCACGTGATCAGTGCATGATCAGCCACGTGATCAGTGCATGATCAGTCACGTGATCAGTGCATGATCAGCCACGTGATCAGTGCATGATCAGCCACGTGATCAGTGCATGATCAGCCACGTGATCAGTGCATGATCAGCCACGTGATCAGTGCATGATCAGTCACGTGATCAGTGCATGATCAGCCACGTGATCAGTGCATGATCAGCCACGTGATCAGTGCATGATCAGCCACGTGATCAGTGCATGATAGCCACGTGATCAGTGCATGATCAGTCACGTGATCAGTGCATGATCAGTCACGTGATCAGTGCATGATCAGCCACGTGATCAGTGCATGATCAGCCACGTGATCAGTGCATGATCAGCCACGTGATCAGTGCATGATCAGCCACGTGATCAGTGCATGATAGCCACGTGATCAGTGCATGATCAGCCACGTGATCAGTGCATGATCAGTCACGTGATCAGTGCATGATCAGTCACGTGATCAGTGCATGATCAGCCACGTGATCAGTGCATGTGAGTCACGTGATCAGTGCATGATAGCACGTGATCAGTGCATGATCAGTCCCGTGATCAGTGCATGATCAGCCACGTGATCAGTGCATGATCAGCCACGTGATCAGTGCATGATCAGTCACGTGATCAGTGCATGATCATCACGTGATCAGTGTATGATCAGCCACGTGAACAGTGCATGCTCAGTCACGTGATCAGGGCCTGCTGAGCTGCGTGATTACTGTCTGCTCATCTGCTTGACAATTGCCAGCTGAGCTGCACGATTCCTGCCTGTCATCTGCTTGACAATTGCCAGCTGTGCTGCGTAATTCCTGCCTGCTCAGCTGCTTGATTATTGCCAGCTGAGCAGCATGATTTCTCACAGCTGAGTTCCATGATTATTGCCTGCTGACTGATTCCTGCCTACTCAGCTCTTTGTTCATTGCCTCCAGAGGCACATGATCAGTGTATGACACCAAACATGATCAGCACATGATCAGTCACATGATCAGTGCATGATAAGCCACGTGATCAGTGCATGATCAGTTATGTGATCAGTGCATGATCAGTCATGTGATCAGTGCATGGTAGCTGTGTGATCAGTGCATGATCAGCCACGTGATCAGTGCATGATCAGTCACGTGATCAGTGCATGATCAGTCACGTGATCAGTGCATGATCAGTCACGTGATCAGTGCATGATCAGTCACGTGATCAGTGCATGATCAGTCACGTGATCAGTGCATGGTAGCTACGTGATCATTGCATGATCAGCCACGTGATCAGTGCATGATAGCCACGTGATCAGTGCATGATAGCCACGTGATCAGTGCATGATCAGTCACGTGATCGTGTGTGATCAGCCACGTGATCAGTGCATGATATCCACGTGATCAGTGCATGATAGCCACGTGATCAGTGCATGATCAGTCCGTGATCAGTGCATGATCAGTCACGTGATAGTGTGTGATCAGCCACGTGATCAGTGCATGATGAGCCACGTGATCAGTGCATGATCAATTACGTGATCAGTGCATGATCAGTCACGTGACCAGTACATGGTAGCTACGTGATCAGTGCATGATCAGCCACGTGATCAGTGCATGATAGCCACGTGATCAGTGCATGATCAGCCACGTGATCAGTGCATGATCAGCCACGTGATCAGTGCATGATCAGTCACGTGATCATGTGTGATCAGCCACGTGATCAGTGCATGATGAGCCACGTGATCAGTGCATGATCAATTACGTGATCAGTGCATGATCAGTCACGTGACAGTACATGGTTGCTACGTGATCAGTGCATGATCAGCCACGTGATCAGTGCATGATAGCCACGTGATCAGTGCATGATCAGTCACGTGATCAGTGCATGATCAGTCACGTGATCAGTGCATGATCATTTACGTGATCAGTGCATGATCAGTCACGTGACCAGTATATGGTAGCCACGTGATCATTGCATGACAGCCACGTGATCAGTGCATGATAGCCACGTGATCAGTGCATGATCAGTCACGTGATCAGTGTATGATCAGCCACGTGATCAGTGCATGAGTGCCACGTGATCAGTGCATGATATGTCACGTGACAGTGTGTGATCAGCCACGTGATCAGTGCATGATCAGCCACGTGATCAGTGCATGATAGCCACGTGATCAGTGCATGATCAGTTACGTGATCAGTGCATGATCAGTCACGTGATCAGTGCATGGTAGCTACGTGATCAGTGCATGATCAGCCACGTGATCAGTGCATGATAGCCACGTGATCAGTGCATGATCAGTCACATGATCAGTGTATGATCATCCACGTGATCAGTGCATGATCAGTCACTGATCAGTGCATGATATAGACGTGATCAGTGCATGATCAGTCACGTGATCAGTGCATGATCAGCCACGTGATCAGTGCATGATAGCCACGTGATCAGTGCATGATAGCCAGTGATCAGTGCATGATCAGTCACGTGATCAGTGCATGATCAGCCACGTGATCAGTGCATGATAGCCACTGATCAGTGCATGATCAGTCACGTGATCAGTGCATGATCAGTCACGTGATCAGTGCATGATCAGCCACGTGATCAGTGCATGATCAGTCACGTGATCAGTGCATGATCAGTCACGTGATCAGTGCATGATCAGTCACGTGATCAGTGCATGATCAGTCACGTGATCAGTGCATGATCAGCCACGTGATCAGTGCATGATAGCCACGTGATCAGTGCATGATCAGTCACGTGATCAGTGCATGATCAGTCACGTGATCAGTGCATGATCAGCCACGTGATCAGTGCATGATCAGCCACGTGATCAGTGCATGATCAGCCACGTGATCAGTGCATGATCAGTCACGTGATCAGTACATGATCAGTCACGTGAACAGTGCATGATCATTTACGTGATCTGTGCATGATCAGTCACGTGACCAGTATATGGTAGCTACGTGATCATTCCATGACGAGCCACGTGAGCAGTGCATGATAGCCACGTGATGTGTGCATGATGAGTTACGTGAGCAGAGTATGATCAGCCACGTGATCAGTGCATGAGTGCCACGTGATCAGTGCATGATATGTCACGTGACAGGTGTGTGATCAGCCACGTGAACAGTGCATGTTCAGCCACGTGATCAGTGCATGATCAGTTACGTGAGCAGTGTATGATCAGCCACGTGATCAGTGCATGGTCAGACACGTGAACAGTGTATGATCAGCCACGTGATCAGTGCATGATATCCAAGTGATCAGTGCATGATCAATCACGTGATCAGTGTATGATCAGCCACGTGAACAGTGCATGCTCAGTCACGTGATCTGGGCCTGCTGAGCTGCGTGATTACTGTCTGCTCATCTGCTTGACAATTGCCAGCTGAGCTGCACGATTCCTGCCTGTCATCTGCTTGACAATTGCCAGCTGTGCTGCGTAATTCCTGCCTGCTCAGCTGCTTGATTATTGCCAGCTGAGCAGCATGATTCCTCACACCTGAGTTCCATGATTATTGCCTGCTGACTGTTTGATTCGTGCCTACTCAGCTCTTTGTTTATTGCCTCCAGAGGAACATGATCAGTGTATGATAGAAAACATGATCAGCGCATGATCAGTCACATGATCAGCGCCATTAAGTCACGTGATCACTACATGATAGTCATGTGATCAGTCCATGCTCAGTCACGGTATCAGTGCATGATCAGCCACGTGATCAGTGCATGATCTGTCACATGATTAGTGTCTGATCATCCATGTGATCAGTGCATGATCAGTCACGTGATCAGTGCATGATAGCCACGTGATCAGTGCATGATCAGTCACCTGATGGGTGTATGAACATTCACGTGACCTGTACATGGTAGCTACATGATCATTGCATGATCAGCCACGTGAGTAGTGCATGATAGCCACGTGATCACTGCATGATCAGTCACGTGATCAGTGCATGATCAGTCATGTGACCAGTACATGGTAGCTGCGTGATCATGCATGATCAGCCACGTGAGCAGTGCATGATAGCCACGTGATCAGTGCATGATCAGTCACGTGATCAGTGCATGATCAGTCACGTGATCAGTGCATGATCAGGCACGTGATCAGTGCATGATCAGCCACGTGATCAGTGCATGATAGCCACGTGATCAGTGCATGATCAGTCACGTGATCAGTGCATGATCAGTCACGTGATCAGTGCATGATAGCTGCGTGATCAGTGCATGATCAGCCACGTGATCAGTGCATGATAGCCACGTGATCAGTGCATGATCACACGTGATCAGTGCATGATCAGTCACGTGATCAGTGCATGATCAGCCACGTGATCAGTGCATGATAGCCACGTGATCAGTGCATGATCAGTCACGTGATCAGTGCATGATCAGTCACGTGATCAGTGCATGATAGCCACGTGATCAGTGCATGATCAGCCACGTGATCAGTGCATGATCAGCCACGTGATCAGTGCATGATCAGCCACGTGATCAGTGCATGATAGCCACGTGATCAGTGCATGATCAGTTACGTGATCAGTGCATGATCAGTCACGTGATCAGTGCATGATAGCCACGTGATCAGTGCATGATAGCCACGTGATCAGTGCATGATCAGTCACGTGATCAGTGCATGATCAGTCACGTGATCAGTGCATGATCAGCCACGTGATCAGTGCATGTCAGTCATGTGATCAGTGCATGATAGCCCGTGATCAGTGCATGATCAGTCCCGTGATCAGTGCATGATCAGCCACGTGATCAGTGCATGATACCACGTGATCAGTGCATGATCAGTCACGTGATCAGTGCATGATCAGCCACGTGATCAGTGCATGATAGCCACGTGATCAGTGCATACTATTACGTGACAGTGCATGATCAGCCACGTGATCAGTGCATGATAGCCACGTGATCAGTGCATGATCAGTCACGTGATCAGTGTATGATCAGCCACGTGAACAGTGCATGCTCAGTCACGTGATCAGGGCCTGCTGAGCTGCGTGATTACTGTCTGCTCATCTGCTTGACAATTGCCAGCTGAGCTGCACGATTCCTGCCTGTCATCTGCTTGACAATTGCCACCTGTGCTGCGTAATTCCTGCCTGCTCATCTGCTTGATTATTGCCAGCTGAGCAGCATGATTTCTCACAGCTGAGTTCCATGATTATTGCCTGCTGACTGTTTCCTGCCTACTCAGCTCTTTGTTCATTGCCTCCAGAGGCACATGATCAGTGTATGACACCAAACATGATCAGCACATGATCAGTCACATGATCAGTGCATGATAAGCCACGTGATCAGTGCATGATCAGTCATGTGATCAGTGCATGATCAGTCACGTGATCAGTGCATGTAGCTGCGTGATCAGTGCATGATCAGCCACGTGATCAGTGCATGATAGCCACGTGATCAGTGCATGATCAGTCACGTGATCAGTGCATGATAGCACGTGATCAGTGCATGATCAGCCACGTGATCAGTGCATGATAGCCACGTGATCAGTGCATGATAGCCACGTGATCAGTGCATGATCAGTCACGTGATCAGTGCATGATCAGTCACGTGATCAGTGCATGATCAGCCACGTGATCAGTGCATGATCAGTCACGTGACCAGTACATGGTAGTCACGTGATCATTGCATGATCAGCCACGTGAGCAGTGCATGATAGCCACGTGATCAGTGCATGATCAGTCACGTGATCAGTGCATGATCAGCCACGTGATCAGTGCATGATAGTCACGTGATCAGTGCATGATCAGCCACGTGATCAGTGCATGATCAGCCACGTGATCAGTGCATGATAGCCACGTGATCAGTGCATGATCAGTCACGTGATCAGTGCATGATCAGCCACGTGATCAGTGCATGATCAGACACGTGATCAGTGCATGATCAGCCACGTGATCAGTGCATGATCAGTCACGTGATCAGTGCATGATATAGACGTGATCAGTGCATGATCAGTCACGTGATCAGTGCATGATAGCCACGTGATCAGTGCATGATCAGTCACGTGATCAGTGCATGATCAGTCACGTGACCAGTGCATGGTACCTACATGATCATTGCATGATCAGCCACGTGATCAGTGCATGATAGCCACGTGATCAGTGCATGATCAGTCACGTGATCAGTGCATGATCAGTCACGTGACCAGTACATGGTAGCTGCGTGATCATGCATGATCAGCCACGTGATCAGTGCATGATAGCCACGTGATCAGTGCATGATCAGTCACGTGATCAGTGCATGATCAGTCACGTGATCAGTGCATGATCAGCCACGTGATCAGTGCATGATAGTCACGTGATCAGTGCATGATCAGCCACGTGATCAGTGCATGATAGCCACGTGATCAGTGCATGATCAGTCACGTGATCAGTGCATGATCAGTCACGTGATCAGTGCATGATCAGCCACGTGATCAGTGCATGATAGCCACGTGATCAGTGCATGATCAGTCACGTGATCAGTGCATGATCAGTCACGTGATCAGTGCATGATCAGCCACGTGATCAGTGCATGATCAGCCACGTGATCAGTGCATGATCAGTTACGTGATCAGTGCATGATCAGTCACGTGATCAGTGCATGATAGCCACGTGATCAGTGCATGATCAGCCACGTGATCAGTGCATGATCAGTCACGTGATCAGTGCATGATCAGTCACGTGATCAGTGTGTGATCAGCCACGTGATCAGTGCATGATAGCCACGTGATCAGTGCATGATAGCCACGTGATCAGTGCATGATCAGTCACGTGATACGTGTGTGATCAGCCACGTGATCAGTGCATGATAGCCACGTGATCAGTGCATGATCAGTCACGTGATCAGTGCATGATCAGCCACGTGATCAGTGCATGATCAGCCACGTGATCAGTGCATGATCAGCCACGTGATCAGTGCATGATCAGTCACGTGATCAGTGCATGATCAGTCATGTGACCAGTGCATGGTACCTGCGTGATCATCGCATGATCAGCCACGTGATCAGTGCATGATAGCCACGTGATCAGTGCATGATCAGTCACGTGATCAGTGCATGATCAGTCACGTGATCAGTGCATGATCAGTCACGTGATCAGTGCATGATCATCCACGTGATCAGTGCATGATCAGTCATGTGATCAGTGCATGATATAGACGTGATCAGTGCATGATCAGTCACGTGATCAGTGCATGATAGCCACGTGATCAGTGCATGATCAGTCACGTGATCAGTGCATGATCAGTCACGTGACCAGTACATGGTAGCTACATGATCATTGCATGATCAGCCACGTGATCAGTGCATGATAGCCACGTGATCAGTGCATGATCAGTCACGTGATCAGTGCATGATCAGTCATGTGACCAGTACATGGTAGCTGCGTGATCATGCATGATCAGCCACGTGATCAGTGCATGATAGCCACGTGATCAGTGCATGATCAGACACGTGATCAGTGCATGATCAGTCACGTGATCAGTGCATGATCAGCCACGTGATCAGTGCATGATCAGGCACGTGATCAGTGCATGATCAGCCACGTGATCAGTGCATGATAGCCACGTGATCAGTGCATGATCAGTCACGTGATCAGTGCATGATCAGTCACGTGATCAGTGCATGATCAGCCACGTGATCAGTGCATGATCAGCCACGTGATCAGTGCATGATCAGTTACGTGATCAGTGCATGATCAGCCACGTGATCAGTGCATGATAGCCACGTGATCAGTGCATGATCAGCCACGTGATCAGTGCATGATCAGTCACGTGATCAGTGCATGATCAGTCACGTGATCAGTGCATGATCAGCCACGTGATCAGTGCATGTGAAGTCATGTAGTCAATGCATGATAGCACGTGATCAGTGCATGATCAGTCCCGTGATCAGTGCATGATCAGCCACGTGATCAGTGCATGATAGCTACGTGATCAGTGCATGATCAGTCACGTGATCAGTGCATGATCATCACGTGATCAGTGTATGATCAGCCACGTGAACAGTGCATGCTCAGTCACGTGATCAGGGCCTGCTGAGCTGCGTGATTACTGTCTGCTCATCTGCTTGACAATTGCCAGCTGAGCTGCACGATTCCTGCCTGTCATCTGCTTGACAATTGCCACCTGTGCTGCGTAATTCCTGCCTGCTCATCTGCTTGATTATTGCCAGCTGAGCAGCATGATTTCTCAGAGCTGAGTTCCATGATTATAGCCTGCTGACTGATTCCTGCCTACTCAGCTCTATGTTCATTGCCTCCAGAGGCACATGATCAGTGTATGACACCAAACATGATCAGCACATGATCAGTCACATGATCAGTGCATGATAAGTCACGTGATCAGTGCATGATCAGTCATGTGATCAGTGCATGATCAGTCACGTGATCAGTGCATGATAGCTGCGTGATCAGTGCATGATCAGCCACGTGATCAGTGCATGATCAGTCACGTGATCAGTGCATGATCAGTCACGTGATCAGTGCATGATCAGTCACGTGATCAGTGCATGATCAGTTACGTGATCAGTGCATGATCAGTCACGTGATCAGTGCATGGTAGCTACGTGATCATTGCATGATCAGCCACGTGATCAGTGCATGATAGCCACGTGATCAGTGCATGATAGCCACGTGATCAGTGCATGATCAGTCACGTGATACGTGTGTGATCAGCCACGTGATCAGTGCATGATATCCACGTGATCAGTGCATGATAGCCACGTGATCAGTGCATGATCAGTCCGTGATCAGTGCATGATCAGTCACGTGATCAGTGTGTGATCAGCCACGTGATCAGTGCATGATCAGCCACGTGATCAGTGCATGATCAATTACGTGATCAGTGCATGATCAGTCACGTGATCAGTACATGGTAGCTACGTGATCAGTGCATGATCAGCCACGTGATCAGTGCATGATAGCCACGTGATCAGTGCATGATCAGTCACGTGATCAGTGCATGATCAGTCACGTGATCAGTGCATGATCAGTCACATGATCAGTGCATGATCATCCACGTGATCAGTGCATGATCAGTCATCTGATCAGTGCATGATATAGACGTGATCAGTGCATGATCAGTCACGTGATCAGTGCATGATCAGCCACGTGATCAGTGCATGATAGCCACGTGATCAGTGCATGATAGCCAGTGATCAGTGCATGATCA
This sequence comes from Bos javanicus, assembly GCF_032452875.1. NCBI lineage: Eukaryota > Metazoa > Chordata > Mammalia > Artiodactyla > Bovidae > Bos > Bos javanicus. Next base: position 385,102 of record NW_026893634.1, read on the forward strand.
GTCACGTGATCAGTGCATGATCAGCCACGTGATCAGTGCATGATAGCCACGTGATCAGTGCATGATCAGTCACGTGATCAGTGCATGATCAGTCACGTGATCAGTGCATGATCAGCCACGTGATCAGTGCATGATCAGCCACGTGATCAGTGCATGATCAGTCACGTGATCAGTGCATGATCAGTCACGTGATCAGTGCATGATCAGTCACGTGATCAGTGCATGATCAGCCACGTGATCAGTGCATGATAGCCACGTGATCAGTGCATGATCAGTCACGTGATCAGTGCATGATCAGTCACGTGATCAGTGCATGATCAGCCACGTGATCAGTGCATGATCAGCCACGTGATCAGTGCATGATCAGCCACGTGATCAGTGCATGATCAGCCACGTGATCAGTGCATGATCAGTCACGTGATCAGTGCATGATCAGTCACGTGAACAGTGCATGATCATTTACGTGATCAGTGCATGATCAGTCACGTGACCAGTATATGGTAGCTACGTGATCATTCCATGACAGCCACGTGAGCAGTGCATGATAGCCACGTGATGTGTGCATGATGAGTTACGTGAGCAGAGTATGATCAGCCACGTGATCAGTGCATGAGTGCCACGTGATCAGTGCATGATATGTCACGTGACAGGTGTGTGATCAGCCACGTGACAGTGCATGATCAGCCACGTGATCAGTGCATGATCAGTTACGTGAGCAGTGTATGATCAGCCACGTGATCAGTGCATGGTCAGACACGTGAACAGTGTATGATCAGCCACGTGATCAGTGCATGATATCCAAGTGATCAGTGCATGATCAGTCACGTGATCAGTGTATGATCAGCCACGTGAACAGTGCATGCTCAGTCACGTGATCTGGGCCTGCTGAGCTGCGTGATTACTGTCTGCTCATCTGCTTGACAATTGCCAGCTGAGCTGCACGATTCCTGCCTGTCATCTGCTTGACAATTGCCAGCTGTGCTGCGTAATTCCTGCCTGCTCAGCTGCTTGATTATTGCCAGCTGAGCAGCATGATTCCTCACACCTGAGTTCCATGATTATTGCCTGCTGACTGTTTGATTCGTGCCTACTCAGCTCTTTGTTTATTGCCTCCAGAGGCACATGATCAGTGTATGATAGAAAACATGATCAGCGCATGATCAGTCACATGATCAGCGCCATTAAGTCACGTGATCACTACATGATAGTCATGTGATCAGTCCATGCTCAGTCACGGTATCAGTGCATGATCAGCCACGTGATCAGTGCATGATCTGTCACATGATTAGTGTATGATCATCCACGTGATCAGTGCATGATCAGTCACGTGATCAGTGCATGATAGCCACGTGATCAGTGCATGATCAGTCACCTGATGGGTGTATGATCATTCACGTGACCAGTACATGGTAGCTACATGATCATTGCATGATCAGCCACGTGATCAGTGCATGATAGCCACGTGATCAGTGCATGATCAGTCACGTGATCAGTGCATGATCAGTCATGTGATATGTGCATGATCAGGCACGTGATCAGTGCATGATCAGCCACGTGATCAGTGCATGATAGCCACGTGATCAGTGCATGATCAGTCACGTGATCAGTGCATGATCAGTCACGTGATCAGTGCATGGTAGCTGCGTGATCATGCATGATCAGCCACGTGATCAGTGCATGATAGCCACGTGATCAGTGCATGATCAGTCACGTGATCAGTGCATGATCAGTCACGTGATCAGTGCATGATCAGCCACGTGATCAGTGCATGATAGCCACGTGATCAGTGCATGATCAGTCACGTGATCAGTGCATGATCAGTCACGTGATCAGTGCATGATAGCCACGTGATCAGTGCATGATCAGCCACGTGATCAGTGCATGATCAGCCACGTGATCAGTGCATGATCAGCCACGTGATCAGTGCATGATAGCCACGTGATCAGTGCATGATCAGTTACGTGATCAGTGCATGATCAGCCACGTGATCAGTGCATGATAGCCACGTGATCAGTGCATGATCAGCCACGTGATCAGTGCATGATCAGCCACGTGATCAGTGCATGATCAGCCACGTGATCAGTGCATGATCAGCCACGTGATCAGTGCATGATCAGCCACGTGATCAGTGTATGATCAGCCACGTGAACAGTGCATGCTCAGTCACGTGATCTGGGCCTGCTGAGCTGCGTGATTACTGTCTGCTCATCTGCTTGACAATTGCCAGCTGAGCTGCACGATTCCTGCCTGTCATCTGCTTGACAATTGCCAGCTGTGCTGCGTAATTCCTGCCTGCTCAGCTGCTTGATTATTGCCAGCTGAGCAGCATGATTCCTCACACTGTGTTCCATGATTATTGCCTGCTGACTGTTTGATTCGTGCCTACTCAGCTCTTTGTTTATTGCCTCCAGAGGCACATGATCAGTGTATGATAGCAAACATGATCAGCGCATGATCAGTCACATGATCAGCGCCATTAAGTCACGTGATCACTACATGATAGTCATGTGATCAGTCCATGCTCAGTCACGGTATCAGTGCATGATCAGCCACGTGATCAGTGCATGATCTGTCACATGATTAGTGCATGATCATCCACGTGATCAGTGCATGGGCAGTCATGTGATCAGTGCATGATATAGACGTGATCAGTGCATGATCAGTCTCGTGATCAGTGCATGATAGCCACGTGATCAGTGCATGATCAGTCACCTGAAGGGTGTATGATCATTCACGTGACCTGTACATGGTAGCTACATGATCATTGCATGATCAGCCACGTGAGTAGTGCATGATAGCCACGTGATCACTGCATGATCAGTCACGTGATCAGTGCATGATCAGTCATGTGACCAGTACATGGTAGCTGCGTGATCATGGCATGATCAGCCACGTGAGCAGTGCATGATAGCCACGTGATCAGTGCATGATCAGACACGTGATCAGTGCATGATCAGTCACGTGATCAGTGCATGATCAGCCACGTGATCAGTGCATGACCAGGCACGTGATCAGTGCATGTCAGCCAAGTGATCAGTGCATGATAGCCACGTGATCAGTGCATGATCAGTCACGTGATCAGTGCATGATCAGTCACGTGATCAGTGCATGATCAGCCACGTGATCAGTGCATGATCAATTACGTGATCAGTGCATGATCAGTCACGTGATCAGTACATGGTAGCTACGTGATCATTGCATGATCAGCCACGTGATCAGTGCATGATAGCCACGTGATCAGTGCATGATAGCCACGTGATCAGTGCATGATCAGTCACGTGATACGTGTGTGATCAGCCACGTGATCAGTGCATGACAGCCACGTGATCAGTGCATGATAGCCACGTGATCAGTGCATGATCAGTCACGTGATCATGTGTGATCAGCCACGTGATCAGTGCATGATCAGCCACGTGATCAGTGCATGATCAATTACGTGATCAGTGCATGATCAGTCACGTGACCAGTACATGGTTGCTACGTGATCGTGCATGATCAGCCACGTGAGCAGTGCATGATAGCCACGTGATCAGTGCATGATCAGCCACGTGATCAGTGCATGAGTGCCACGTGATCAGTGCATGATATGTCACGTGACAGGTGTGTGATCAGCCACGTGAACAGTGCATGTTCAGCCACGTGATCAGTGCATGATAGCCACGTGATCAGTGCATGATCAGTTACGTGAGCATTGTATGATCAGCCACGTGATCAGTGCATGGTCAGACACGTGAACATTGTATGATCAGCCACGTGATCAGTGCATGATATCCAAGTGATCAGTGCATGATCTTCACGTGATCAGTGTATGATCAGCCACGTGAACAGTGCATGCTCAGTCACGTGATCTGGGCCTGCTGAGCTGCGTGATTACTGTCTGCTCATCTGCTTGACAATTGCCAGCTGAGCTGCACGATTCCTGCCTGTCATCTGCTTGACAATTGCCAGCTGTGCTGCGTAATTCCTGCCTGCTCAGCTGCTTGATTATTGCCAGCTGAGCAGCATGATTCCTCACACCTGAGTTCCATGATTATTGCCTGCTGACTGTTTGATTCGTGCCTACTCAGCTCTTTGTTTATTGCCTCCAGAGGCACATGATCAGTGTATGATAGCAAACATGATCAGCGCATGATCAGTCACATGATCAGCGCCATTAAGTCACGTGATCACTACATGATAGTCATGTGATCAGTCCATGCTCAGTCACGGTATCAGTGCATGATCAGCCACGTGATCAGTGCATGATCTGTCACATGATTAGTGTATGATCATCCACGTGATCAGTGCATGGGCAGTCATGTGATCAGTGCATGATATAGACGTGATCAGTGCATGATCAGTCTCGTGATCAGTGCATGATAGCCACGTGATCAGTGCATGATCAGTCACCTGATGGGTGTATGATCATTCACGTGACCTGTACATGGTAGCTACATGATCATTGCATGATCAGCCACGTGAGTAGTGCATGATAGCCACGTGATCACTGCATGATCAGTCACGTGATCAGTGCATGATCAGTCATGTGACCAGTACATGGGAGCTGCGTGATCATGGCATGATCAGCCACGTGAGCAGTGCATGATAGCCACGTGATCAGTGCATGATCAGACACGTGATCAGTGCATGATCAGTCACGTGATCAGTGCATGATCAGCCACGTGATCAGTGCATGATCAGGCACGTGATCAGTGTATGTCAGCCACGTGATCAGTGCATGATAGCCACGTGATCAGTGCATGATCAGTCACGTGATCAGTGCATGATCAGTCATGTGATCAGTGTATGATCAGCCACGTGATCAGTGCATGATCAGCCACGTGATCAGTGCATGATCAATTACGTGATCAGTGCATGATCAGTCACGTGACCAGTACATGGTAGCTACGTGATCATTGCATGATCAGCCACGTGATCAGTGCATGATAGCCACGTGATCAGTGCATGATAGCCACGTGATCAGTGCATGATCAGTCATGTGATACGTGTGTGATCAGCCACGTGATCAGTGCATGATATCCACGTGATCAGTGCATGACAGTCACGTGATCAGTGCATGAGAGCCACGTGATCAGTGCATGATCAGTCACGTGATACATGTGTGATCAGCCACGTGATCAGTGCATGATGAGCCACGTGATCAGTGCATGATCAATTACGTGATCAGTGCATGATCAGTCACGTGACCAGTACATTGTTGCTACGTGATCGTTGCATGATCAGCCACGTGAGCAGTGCATGATAGCCACGTGATCAGTGCATGATCAGTCACGTGATCAGTGCATGATCAGTCACGTGATCAGTGCATGATCATTTACGTGATCAGTGCATGATCAGTCACGTTGCCAGTATATGGTTGCTACGTGATCATTGCATGATCAGCCACGTGATCAGTGCATGATAGCCACGTGATGTGCATGAGTTACGTGATCAGTGTATGATCAGCCACGTGATCAGTGCATGAGTGCCACGTGATCAGTGCATGATATGCACGTGACAGGTGTGTGATCAGCCACGTGATCAGTGCATGATCAGCCACGTGATCAGTGCATGATAGCCACGTGATCAGTGCATGATCAGTCACGTGATCAGTGCATGATCAGTCACGTGATCAGTGCATGATCAGTCACGTGATCAGTGCATGATCAGCCACGTGATCAGTGCATGATCAGCCACGTGATCAGTGCATGATCAGTCACGTGATCAGTGCATGATCAGCCACGTGATCAGTGCATGATAGCCACGTGATCAGTGCATGATCAGTTACGTGATCAGTGCATGATCAGTCACGTGATCAGTGCATGATAGCCACGTGATCAGTGCATGATAGCCACGTGATCAGTGCATGATCAGTCACGTGATCAGTGCATGATCAGTCACGTGATCAGTGCATGATCAGCCACGTGATCAGTGCATGATCAGTCATGTGATCAGTGCATGATAGCCCGTGATCAGTGCATGATCAGTCCCGTGATCAGTGCATGATCAGCCACGTGATCAGTGCATGATACCACGTGATCAGTGCATGATCAGTCACGTGATCAGTGCATGATCAGCCACGTGATCAGTGCATGATAGCCACGTGATCAGTGCATGATATCACGTGATCAGTGCATGATCAGCCACGTGATCAGTGCATGATAGCCACGTGATCAGTGCATGATCAGTCACGTGATCAGTGTGTGATCAGCCACGTGAACAGTGCATGCTCAGTCACGTGATCAGGGCCTGCTGAGCTGCGTGATTACTGTCTGCTCATCTGCTTGACAATTGCCAGCTGAGCTGCACGATTCCTGCCTGTCATCTGCTTGACAATTGCCACCTGTGCTGCGTAATTCCTGCCTGCTCATCTACTTGATTATTGCCAGCTGAGCAGCATGATTTCTCAGAGCTGAGTTCCATGATTATAGCCTGCTGACTGTTTCGTGCCTACTCAGCTCTATGTTCATTGCCTCCAGAGGCACATGATCAGTGTATGACACCAAACATGATCAGTGCATGATCAGTCACATGATCAGTGCATGATAAGCCACGTGATCAGTGCATGATCAGTCACGTGATCAGTGCATGATCAGTCACGTGATCAGTACATAGTAGCTGCGTGATCAGTGCATGATCAGCCACGTGATCAGTGCATGATAGCCACGTGATCAGTGCATGATCAGTCACGTGATCAGTGCATGATCAGTACGTGATCAGTGCATGATCAGCCACGTGATCAGTGCATGATAGCCACGTGATCAGTGCATGATAGCCACGTGATCAGTGCATGATCAGTCACGTGATCAGTGCATGATCAGTCACGTGATCAGTGCATGATCATTTACGTGATCAGTGCATGATCAGTCACGTGACCAGTATATGGTAGCTACGTGATCATTCCATGACGAACCACGTGAGCAGTGCATGATAGCCACGTGATGTGTGCATGATCAGTTACGTGATCAGTGTATGATCAGCCACGTGATCAGTGCATGATATGTCACGTGACAGTGTGTGATCAGCCACGTGATCAGTGCATGATCAGCCACGTGATCAGTGCATGATAGCCACGTGATCAGTGCATGATCAGTTACGTGAGCAGTGTATGATCAGCCACGTGATCAGTGCATGGTCAGACACGTGAACAGTGTATGATCAGCCACGTGATCAGTGCATGATATCCAAGTGATCAGTGCATGATCAGTCACGTGATCAGTGTATGATCAGCCACGTGAACAGTGCATGCTCAGTCACGTGATCAGGGCCTGCTGAGCTGCGTGATTACTGTCTGCTCATCTGCTTGACAATTGCCAGCTGAGCTGCACGATTCCTGCCTGTCATCTGCTTGACAATTGCCAGCTGTGCTGCGTAATCCTGCCTGCTCAGCTGCTTGATTATTGCCAGCTGAGCAGCATGATTTCTCACAGCTGAGTTCCATGATTATTGCCTGCTGACTGATTCGTGCCTACTCAGCTCTTTGTTCATTGCCTCCAGAGGCACATGATCAGTGTATGATACCAAACATGATCAGCGCATGATCAGTCACATGATCAGTGCATGATAAGCCACGTGATCAGTGCATGATCAGTCATGTGATCAGTGCATGATCAGTCACGTGATCAGTGCATGATAGCCACGTGATCAGTGCATGATCAGCCACGTGATCAGTGCATGATAGCCACGTGATCAGTGCATGATCAGTCACGTGATCATGTGTGATCAGCCACGTGATCAGTGCATGATCAGCCACGTGATCAGTGCATGATCAGTTACGTGATCAGTGCATGATCAGTCACGTGACCGTACATGGTAGCTACGTGATCATTGCATGATCAGCCACGTGATCAGTGCATGATAGCCACGTGATCAGTGCATGATCAGTCACGTGATCAGTGCATGATCAGTCACGTGATCAGTGCATGATCGCTCACGTGATCAGTGCATGATCAGTCACGTGACCAGTATATGGTAGCTACGTGATCAGTGCATGATCAGCCACGTGATCAGTGCATGATAGCCACGTGATCAGTGCATGATCAGTCACGTGATCAGTGCATGATCAGTCACGTGATCAGTGCATGATCAGCCACGTGATCAGTGCATGATCAGTCACGTGATCAGTGCATGATCAGCCACGTGATCAGTGCATGATAGCCACGTGATCAGTGCATGATCAGTTACGTGATCAGTGCATGATCAGCCACGTGATCAGTGCATGATCAGCCACGTGATCAGTGCATGATCAATTACGTGATCAGTGCATGATCAGTCACGTGATCAGTGCATGGTAGCTACGTGATCATTGCATGATCAGCCACGTGATCAGTGCATGATAGCCACGTGATCAGTGCATGATAGCCACGTGATCAGTGCATGATCAGTCACGTGATACGTGTGTGATCAGCCACGTGATCAGTGCATGATATCCACGTGATCAGTGCATGACAGGCACGTGATCAGTGCATGAGAGCCACGTGATCAGTGCATGATCAGTCACGTGATACATGTGTGATCAGCCACGTGATCAGTGCATGATGAGCCACGTGATCAGTGCAGGATCAATTACGTGATCAGTGCATGATCAGTCACGTGACCAGTGCATGGTTGCTACGTGATCGTGCATGATCAGCCACGTGAGCAGAGCATGATAGCCACGTGATCAGTGCATGATCAGTCACGTGAACAGTGCATGATAATTTACGTGATCTGTGCATGATCAGTCACGTTACCAGTATATGGTAGCTACGTGATCATTCCATGACGAGCCACGTGAGCAGTGCATGATAGCCACGTGATGTGTGCATGAGTTACGTGAGCAGAGTATGATCAGCCACGTGATCAGTGCATGAGTGCCACGTGATCAGTGCATGATATGTCACGTGACAGGTGTGTCATCAGCCACGTGATCAGTGCATGATCAGTCACGTGATCAGTGCATGATAGCCACGTGATCAGTGCATGATCAGTCACCTGAAGGGTGTATGATCATTCACGTGACCTGTACATGGTAGCTACATGAACATTGCATGATCAGCCTCGTGATCAGTGCATGATAGCCACGTGATCACTGCATGATCAGTCACGTGATCAGTGCATTATCAGTCATGTGACCAGTGCATGGTACCTGCGTGATCATGGCATGATCAGCCACGTGAGCAGTGCATGATAGCCACGTGATCAGTGCATGACCAGACACGAGATCAGTGCATGATCAGCCACGTGATCAGTGCATGACCAGGCACGTGATCAGTGCATGTCCAGCCACGTGATCAGTGCATGATAGCCACGTGATCAGTGCATGATCAGTCACGTGATCAGTGCATGATCAGTTATGTGATCAGTGTGTGATCAGCCACATGATCAGTGCATTATCAATTACGTGATCAGTGCATGATCAGTCACGTGATCAGTACATGATAGCTACGTGATCATTGCCTGCTCAGCCACATGATCAGTGCATGATAGCCACGTAATCAGTGCATGATAGCCACGTGATCAGTGCATGATCAGTCATGTGATACGTGCATGATCAGCCAGGTGATCAGTGCATGACAGCCACGTGATCAGTGCATGAGAGCCACGTGATCAGTGCATGAACAGTCACGTGATACATGTGTGATCAGCGACGTGTTCAGTGCATGATGAGCCACGTGATCACTGCAGGATCAATTAGGTGATCAGTGCATGATCAGTCACGTGACCAGTACATGGTTGCTACGTGATCGGTGCATGATCAGCCACGTGAGCAGAGCCTGATAGCCACGTGGTCAGTGCATGATCAGCCACGTGATCAGTGCATGAGTGCCACGTGATCAGTGCATGATATGTCACGTGACAGGTGTGTGATCAGCCACGTGAACAGTGCATGTTCAGCCACATGATCAGTGCATGATAGCCACGTGATCAGTGCATGATCAGTTACGTGAGCAGTGTATGATCAGCCACGTGATCAGTGCATGGTCAGACACGTGAACATTGTATGATCAGCCACGTGATCAGTGCATGATATCCAAGTGATCAGTGCATGATCATCACGTGATCAGTGTATGATCAGCCACATGAACAGTGCATGCTCAGTCACGTGATCTGGGCCTGCTGAGCTGCGTGATTACTGTCTGCTCATCTGCTTGACAATTGCCAGCTGAGCTGCACGATTCCTGCCTGTCATCTGCTTGACAATTGCCAGCTGTGCTGCGTAATTCCTGCCTGCTCAGCTGCTTGATTATTGCCAGCTGAGCAGCATGATTTCTCACACCTGAGTTCCATGATTATTGCCTGCTGACTGTTTGATTCATGCCTACTCAGCTATTTGTTTATTGCCTCCAGAGGCACATGATCAGTGTGTGATAGCAAACACGATCAGCGCATGATCAGTCACAAGATCAGCGCCATTAAGTCACGTGATCACTACATGATAGTCATGTGATCAGTCCATGCTCAGTCACGGTATCAGTGCATGATCAGCCACGTGATCAGTGCATGATCTGTCACAAGATTAGTGTATGATCATCCACGTGATCAGTGCATGGGCAGTCATGTAATCAGTGCATGATATAGACGTGAACAGTGCATGATCAGTCTCGTGATCAGTGCATGATAGCCACGTGATCAGTGCATGATAGCCACGTGATCAGTGCATGATCAGTCACGTGATCAGTGCATGATCAGTCACGTGATCAGTGCATGATCAGCCACGTGATCAGTGCATGATAGCCAGTTGATCAGTGCATGATCAGCCACGTGATCAGTGCATGACCTGGCACGTGATCAGTGCATGTCCAGCCAAGTGATCAGTGCATGATAGCCACGTGATCAGTGCATGATCAGTCACGTGATCAGTGCATGATCAGTCACGTGATCAGTGCATGATAGCCAGGTGATCAGTGCATGATAGCCACGTGATCAGTGCATGATCAGTCACGTGATCAGTGCATGATCAGTCACGTGATCAGTGCATGATCATCCACGTGATCAGTGCATGATGAGTCATGTAATCAATGCATAATAGCGCCTTGATCAGTGCATGATCAGTCCCGTGATGTGTGTATGATCAGACAAGTGATCAGTGCATGATACCACGTGATCAGTGCATGATCAGTCATATGATCAGTGCATGATTAGCCATGTCATCAGTGCATGATAGCCACGTGGTCAGTGCATACTATTACGGGATCAGTGCATGATCAGTCACGTGATCAGTGCATGAGAGCCACGTGATCAGTGCAAGATCAGTCACGTGATAGGTGTGTGATCAGCCATGTGAACAGTGCATGCTCAGTCACGTGATCAGGGCCTGCTGAGCTGCGTGATTACTGTCTGCTCATCTGCTTGACAATTGCTAGCTGAGCTGCACGATTCCTGCCTGCCATCTCCTTGACAATTGCCACCTGTGCTGCGTAATTCCTGCCTGCTCATCTATTTGATTATTGCCAGCTGAGCAGCATGATTTCTCAGAGCTGAGTTCCATGATTATAGCCTGCTGACTGTTTCCTGCCTACTCAGCTCTATGTTCTTTGCCTCCAGAGGCACATGATCAGTGTGTGACACCAAACATGATCAGCACATGATCAGTCACATGATCAATGCATGATAAGCCAGGTGATCAGTGCATGATCAATTATGTGATCAGTGCATGATCAGTCATGTGACCAGTACATAGTAGCTGCATGATCATTGCATGATCAGCCACGTGAGCAGTGCATGATAGCCACGTGATCACTGCATGATCAGTCACGTGACCAGTGCATGGTAACTACGTGATCATTGCATGATCAGCCACGTGAGCAGTGCATGATATCCACGTGATCAGTGCAGGATAACCACGTGATCACTTCATGATTAGTCACGTGATCAGTACATGATCAGTCACATGAACAGTGCATGATCATTTACGTGATCTGTGCATGATCAGTCACGTGACCAGTATATGGTAGTTTCGTTATCATTCCATGACGAACCACGTGAGCAGTGCATGGTAGCCACGTGATGTGTTCATGATGAGTTACGTGAGCAGAGTATGATCAGCCACGTGATCAGTGCATGATATGTCATGTGACAGGTGTGTGATCAGCCACGTGAACAGTGCATGTTCAGCCACGTATTCAGTGCATGATAGCCACGTGATCAGTGCATGATCAGTTACGTGAGCAGTGTATGATAAGCCACGTGATCAGTGCATGGTCAGACACGTGAACAGTGTATGATCAGCCACGTGATCAGTGCATGATATCCAAGTGATCAGTGCATGATCAGTCACGTGATCAGTGTATGATCAGCCATGTGAACAGTGCATGCTCAGTCACGTGATCAGGGCCTGCTGAGCTGCGTGATTACTGTCTGCTCATCTGCTTGACAATTGCTAGCTGAGCTGCACGATTCCTGCCTGCCATCTCCTTGACAATTGCCACCTGTGCTGCGTAATTCCTGCCTGCTCATCTATTTGATTTTTGCCAGCTGAGCAGTATGATTTCTCAGAGCTGAGTTCCATGATTATAGCCTGCTGACTGTTTCCTGCCTACTCAGCTCTATGTTCTTTGCCTCCAGAGGCACATGATCAGTGTGTGACACCAAACATGATCAGCACATGATCAGTCAGATGATCAATGCATGATAAGCCAGGTGATCAGTGCATGATCAATTATGTGATCAGTGCATGATCAGTCATGTGACCAGTACATAGTAGCTGCATGATCATTGCATGATCAGCCACGTGAGCAGTGCATGATAGCCACGTGATCACTGCATGATCAGTCACGTGACCAGTGCATGGTAACTACGTGATCATTGCATGATCAGCCACGTGAGCAGTGCATGATATCCACGTGATCAGTGCAGGATAACCACGTGATCACTTCATGATTAGTCACGTGATCAGTACATGATCAGTCACATGAACAGTGCATGATCATTTACGTGATCTGTGCATGATCAGTCACGTGACCAGTATATGGTAGTTTCGTTATCATTCCATGACGAACCACGTGAGCAGTGCATGGTAGCCACGTGATGTGTTCATGATGAGTTACGTGAGCAGAGTATGATCAGCCACTTGATCAGTGCATGATATGTCACGTGACAGGTGTGTGATCAGCCACGTGAACAGTGCATGTTCAGCCACGTATTCAGTGCATGATAGCCACGTGATCAGTGCATGATCAGTTACGTGAGCAGTGTATGATAAGCCACGTGATCAGTGCATGGTCAGACACGTGAACAGTGTATGATCAGCCACGTGATCAGTGCATGATATCCAAGTGATCAGTGCATGATCAGTCACGTGATCAGTGTATGATCAGCCATGTGAACAGTGCATGCTCAGTCACGTGATCAGGGCCTGCTGAGCTGCGTGATTACTGTCTGCTCATCTGCTTGACAATTTCCAGCTGAGCTGCACGATTCCTGCCTGTCATCTCCTTGACAATTGCCACCTGTGCTGCGTAATCCTGCCTGCTCATCTACTTGATTATTGCCAGCTGAGCAGCATGATTTCTCAGAGGTGAGTTCCATGATTATAGCCTGCTGACTGATTCCTGCCTACTCAGCTCTATGTTCATTGCCTCCAGAGGCACATGATCAGTGTGTGACACCAAACATGATCAGCACATGGTCAGTCACATGATCAATGCATGATAAGCCATGTGATCAGTGCAAGATCAATTATGTGATCAGTGCATGATCAGTCATGTGACCAGTACATGGTAGCTGTGTGATCATTGCATGATCAGCCACGTGATCAGTGCATGAGAGACACGTGATCAGTGCATGATCAGTCACGTGATACATGTGTGATCAGCCACGTGATCAGTGCATGATGAGCCACGTGATCAGTGCAGGATCAATTACGTGATCAGTGCATGATCAGTCACGTGAACCGTACATGTTTGCTACGTGATCGTTGCATGATCAGCCACGTGAGCAGAGCATGATAGCCACGTGATCAGTGCATGATGAGTCACGTGATCAGTACATGATCAGTCACGTGAACAGTGCATGATCATTTACGTGATCTTTGCATGATCAGTCACGTTACCAGTATATGGTTGCTACGTGATCATTCCATGACGAGCCACTTGAGCAGTGCATGATAGCCACGTGATCAGTGGATGATCAGACACGAGATCAGTGCATGATCAGTCACGTGATCAGTGCATAATCAGCCACGTGATCAGTGCATGACCAGGCACGTGATCAGTGTATGTCCAGCCAAGTGATCAGTGCATGATAGCCACGTGATCAGTGCATGATCAGTTATGTGATCAGTGTATGATCAGCCACGTGATCAGTGCATGATCAGCCACATGATCAGTGCATGATCAATTACCTGATCAGTGCATGATCAGTCACGTGACCAGTACATGGTAGCTACGTGATCATTGCTTGATCAGCCACATGATCAGTGCATGATAGCCACGTGATCAGTGCATGAGAGCCACGTGATCAGTGCATGATCAGTCATGTGATACGTGTGTGATCAGCCACGTGATCAGTGCATGATATCCACGTGATCAGTGCATGACAGGCACGTGATAAGTGCATGAGAGCCACGTGATCAGTGCATGATCAGTCACGTGATACATGTGTGATCAGCCACGTGATCAGTGCATGATGAGCCACGTGATCAGTGCAGGATCAATTACGTGATCAGTGCATGATCAGTCACGTGACCAGTACATGGTTGCTACGTGATCGTTGCATGATCAGCCACGTGAGCAGAGCATGATAGCCACGTGGTCAGTGCATGATCAGTCACGTGAACAGTGCATGATCATTTACGTGATCTTTGCATGATCAGTCACGTTACCAGTATATGGTTGCTACGTGATCATTCCATGACGAGCCACGTGAGCAGTGCATGATAGCCACGTGATGTGTGCATGAGTTACGTGAGCAGAGTATGATCAGCCACGTGATCAGTGCATGAGTGTCACGTGATCAGTGCATGATATGTCACGTGACAGGTGTGTGATCAGCCACGTGAACAGTGCATGTTCAGCCACGTGATCAGTGCATGATAGCCACGTGATCAGTGCATGATCAGTTACGTGAGCAGTGTATGATCAGCCACGTGATCAGTGCACGATATCCAAGTGATCAGTGCATGATCATCACGTGATCAGTGTATGATCAGCCACGTGAACAGTGCATGCTTAGTCACGTGATCTGGGCCTGCTGAGCTGCGTGATTCCTATCTGCTCATCTGCTTGACAATTGCCAGCTGAGCTGCACGATTCCTGACTGTCATCTGCTTGACAATTGCCAGCTGTGCTTCGTAATTCCTGCCTGCTCAGCTGCTTGATTATTGCCAGCTGAGCAGCATGATTCCTCACACCTGTGTTCCATGATTATTAACTGCTGACTGTTTGATTCGTGCCTACTCAGCTCTTTGTTTATTGCCTCCAGAGGCACATGATCAGTGTGTGATAGCAAACATGATCAGCGCATGATCAGTCACATGATCAGCGCCATTAAGTCACGTGATCACTACATGATAGTCATGTGATCAGTCCATGCTCAGTCACGGTATCAGTGCATGATCAGCCACGTGATCAGTGCATGATCTGTCACAAGATTAGTGCATGATCATCCACGTGATCAGTGCACAGGCAGTCATGTGATCAGTGCATGATATAGATGTGAACAGTGCATGATCAGTCTCGTGATCAGTGCATGATAGCCACGTGATCAGTGCAGGATCAGTCACCTGATGGGTGTATGATCATTCACGTGACCTGTACATGGTAGCTACATGATCATTGCATGATCAGCCACGTGAGTAGTGCATGATAGCCACGTGATCACTGCATGATCAGTCACGTGATCAGTGCATGATCAGTCATGTGACCAGTACATGGGAGCTGCGTGATCATGGCATGATCAGCCACGTGAGCAGTGCATGTTAGCCACGTGATCAGTGCATGATCAGACACGAGATCAGTGCATGATCAGTCACGTGATCAGTGCATGATCAGCCACGTGAGCAGTGCATGACCAGGCACGTGATCAGTGTATGTCCAGCCAAGTGATCAGTGCATGATAGCCACGTGATCAGTGCATGATAGCCACGTGATCAGTGCAGGATCAGTCATGTGATACGTGTGTGATCAGCCACGTGATCAGTGCATGATATCCACGTGATCAGTGCATGACAGTCACGTGATCAGTGCATGAGAGCCACGTGATCAGTGCATGATCAGTCACGTGATACATGTGTGATGAGCCACGTGATCAGTGCATGATGAGCCACGTGATCAGTGCAGGATCAATTACGTGATCAGTGCATGATCAGTCACGTGACCAGTACATGGTTGCTACGTAATCGTTGCATGATCAGCCACGTGAGCAGAACATGATAGCCAAGTGGTCAGTGCATGATCAGTCACGTGATCAGTACATGATCAGTCACGTGAACAGTGCATGATCATTTACGTGACCTTTGCATGATCAGTCACGTTGCCAGTATATGGTTGCTACGTGATCATTCCATGATGAGCCACGTGAGCAGTGCATGATAGCCACGTGATGTGTGCATGAGTTATGTGAGAAGAGTATGATCAGCCACGTGATCAGTGCATGAGTGCCACGTGATCAGTGCATGATATGCTACGTGACAGGTGTGTAATCAGCCACGTGAACAGTGCATGTTCAGCCACGTGATCAGTGCATGATATCCACGTGATCAGTGCATGACAGTCACGTGATCAGTGCATGAGAGCCACGTGATCAGTGCATGATCAGTCACGTGATACATGTGTGATCAGCCACGTGATCAGTGCATGATGATCCACGTGATCAGTGCAGGATCATTTACGTGATCAGTGCATGATCAGACACGTGACCAGTACATGGTTGCTACGTGAACGTTGCATGATCAGCCACGTGAGCAGAGCATGATAGCCACGTGGTCAGTGCATGATCAGTCACGTGATCATTACATGATCAGTCACGTGAACAGTGCATGATCATTTACGTGATCTTTGCATGATCAGTCACGTTACCAGTATTTGGTTGCTACGTGATCATTCCATGACGAGCCACGTGAGCAGTGCATGATAGCCACGTGATGTGTGCATGAGTTACGTGAGCAGAGTATGATCAGCCACGTGATCAGTGCATGAGTGCCACGTGATCAGTGCATGATATGTCACGTGACAGGTGTGTGATCAGCCACATGAACAGTGCATGTTCAGCCACGTGATCAGTGCATGATAGCCACGTGATCCGTGCATGATCAGTTACGTGAGCAGTGTATGATCAGCCACGTGAACAGTGCATGATCTGTCACAAGATTAGTGCATGATCATCCACGTGATCAGTGCACGGGCAGTCATGTGATCAGTGCATGATATAGACGTGAACAATGCATCATCAGTCTCGTGATCAGTGCATGATAGCCACGTGATCAGTGCATGATCAGTCACCTGATGGGTGTATGATCATTCACGTGACCTGTACATGGTAGCTACATGATCACTGCATGATCAGCCACGTGAGTAGTGCATGATAGCCACGTGATCACTGCATGATCAGTCACGTGATCAGTGCATGATCAGTCATGTGACCAGTACATGGTAGCTGCGTGATCATGGCATGATCAGCCACGTGAGCAGTGCATGATAGCCACGTGATCAGTGCATGATCAGACACGAGATCAGTGCATGATCAGTCACGTGATCAGTGCATGATCAGCCACGTGATCAGTGCATGACCAGGCACGTGATCAGTGTATGTCCAGCCAAGTGATCAGTGCATGATAGCCACGTGATCAGTGCATGATCAGTCACGTGATCAGTGCATGATCAGTTATGTGATCAGTGTATGTTCAGCCACGTGATCAGTGCATGATCAGCCACATGATCAGTGCATGATCAATTACATGATCAGTGCATGATCAGTCACGTGACCAGTACATGGTAGCTACGTGATCATTGCCTGATCAGCCACGTGATCAGTGCATGATAGCCACGTGATCAGTGCATGATCAGTCACCTGATGGGTGTATGATCATTCACGTGACCTGTACATGGTAGCTACATGATCATTGCATGATCAGCCACGTGAGTAGTGCATGATAGCCACGTGATCACTGCATGATCAGTCACGTGATCAGTGCATGATCAGTCATGTGACCAGTACATGGGAGCTGCGTGATCATGGCATGATCAGCCACGTGAGCAGTGCATGATAGCCACGTGATCAGTGCATGATCAGACACAAGATCAGTGCATGATCAGTCACGTGATCAGTGCATGATCAGCCACGTGATCAGTGCATGACCAGGCACGTGATCAGTGTATGTCCAGCCAAGTGATCAGTGCATGATAGCCACGTGATCAGTCCATGATCAGTCACGTGATCAGTGCATGATCAGTTATGTGATCAGTGTATGTTCAGCCACGTTATCAGTGCATGATCAGCCACATGATCATTGCATGATCATTTACGTGATCAGTGCATGATCAGTCACGTGACCAGTACATTGTAGCTACGTGATCATTACCTGATCAACCACGTGATCAGTGCATGATAGCCACGTGATCAGTGCATGATAGCCACGTGATCAGTGCATGATCAGTCATGTGATACGTGTGTGATCAGCCACGTGATCAGTGCATGATATCCACGTGATCAGTGCATGGCAGTCACGTGATCAGTGCATGAGAGCCACGGGATCAGTGCATGATCAGTCACATGATACATGTGTGATCAGCCACGTGATCAGTGCATGATGAGCCACGTGATCAGTGCAGGATCAATTACGTGATCAGTGCATGATCAGTCACGTGACCAGTACATTGTTGCTACGTAATCGTTGCATGATCAGCCACGTGAGCTGAACATGATAGACAAGTGGTCAGTGCATGATCAGTCACGTGATCAGTACATGATCAGTCACGTGAACAGTGCATGATCATTTACGTGATCTTTGCATGATCAGTCACGTTGCCAGAATATGGTTGCTACGTGATCATTCCATGATGAGCCACGTGAGCAGTGCATGATAGCCACGTGATGTGTGCATGAGTTACGTGAGAAGAGTATGATCAGCCACGTGATCAGTGCATGAGTGCCACGTGATCCGTGCATGATATGCTACGTGACAGGTGTGTTATCAGCCACGTGAACAGTGCATGTTCAGCCACGTGATCAGTGCATGATAGCCACGTGATCAGTGCATGATCAGTCACGTGATCAGTGCATGATCAGTCACGTGATCAGTGCATGATCAGTCACGTGATCAGTGCATGATAGCCAGGTGATCAGTGCATGATCAGCCACGTGATTAGTGCATGACCAGGCACGTGATCAGTGTATGTCCAGCCAAGTGATCAGTGCATGATAGACACGTGATCAGTGCATGATCAGTTACGTGATCAGTGCATGATCAGTCACGTGATCAGTGCATGATAGCCAGGTGATCAGTGCATGATAGCCACGTGATCAGTGCATGATCAGTCACGTGATCAGTGCATGGTCAGTCACGTGATCAGTGCATGATCATCCACGTGATCAGTGCATGTGGAGTCATGTAATCAATGCATAATAGCGCCTTGATCTGTGCACGGTCAGTCCCGTGATGTGTGTATGATCAGACAAGTGATCAGTGCAAGATACCTACGTGATCAGTGCATGATCAGTCATATGATCAGTGCATGATTAGCCATGTCATCAGTGCATGATAGCCACGTGGTCAGTGCATACTATTACGGTAACAATGCATGCGCAAACACGTGATCAGTGCATGAGAGCCACGTGATCAGTGCAAGATCAGTCACGTGATAGGTGTGTGATCAGCCATGTGAACAGTGCATGCTCAGTCACGTGATCAGGGCCTGCTGAGCTGCGTGATTACTGTCTGCTCATCTGCTTGACAATTGCTAGCTGAGCTGCACGATTCCTGCCTGCCATCTCCTTGACAATTGCCACCTGTGCTGCGTAATTCCTGCCTGCTCATCTATTTGATTTTTGCCAGCTGAGCAGCATGATTTCTCAGAGCTGAGTTCCATGATTATAGCCTGCTGACTGTTTCCTGCCTACTCAGCTCTATGTTCTTTGCCTCCAGAGGCACATGATCAGTGTGTGACACCAAACATGATCAGCACATGATCAGTCAGATGATCAATGCATGATAAGCCAGGTGATCAGTGCATGATCAATTATGTGATCAGTGCATGATCAGTCATGTGACCAGTACATAGTAGCTGCATGATCATTGCATGATCAGCCACGTGAGCAGTGCATGATAGCCACGTGATCACTGCATGATCAGTCACGTGACCAGTGCATGGTAACTACGTGATCATTGCATGATCAGCCACGTGAGCAGTGCATGATATCCACGTGATCAGTGCAGGATGACCACGTGATCACTTCATGATTAGTCACGTGATCAGTACATGATCAGTCACATGAACAGTGCATGATCATTTACGTGATCTGTGCATGAGCAGTCACGTGACCAGTATATGGTAGTTTCGTTATCATTCCATGACGAACCACGTGAGCAGTGCATGGTAGCCACGTGATGTGTTCATGATGAGTTACGTGAGCAGAGTATGATCAGCCACGTGATCAGTGCATGATATGTTACGTGACAGGTGTGTGATCAGCCACGTGAACAGTGCATGTTCAGCCACGTATTCAGTGCATGATAGCCACGTGATCAGTGCATGATCAGTTACGTGAGCAGTGTATGATAAGCCACGTGATCAGTGCATGGTCAGACACGTGAACAGTGTATGATCAGCCACGTGATCAGTGCATGATATCCAAGTGATCAGTGCATGATCAGTCACGTGATCAGTGTATGATCAGCCATGTGAACAGTGCATGCTCAGTCACGTGATCAGGGCCTGCTGAGCTGCGTGATTACTGTCTGCTCATCTGCTTGACAATTTCCAGCTGAGCTGCACGATTCCTGCCTGTCATCTCCTTGACAATTGCCACCTGTGCTGCGTAATCCTGCCTGCTCATCTACTTGATTATTGCCAGCTGAGCAGCATGATTTCTCAGAGGTGAGTTCCATGATTATAGCCTGCTGACTGATTCCTGCCTACTCAGCTCTATGTTCATTGCCTCCAGAGGCACATGATCAGTGTGTGACACCAAACATGATCAGCACATGGTCAGTCACATGATCAATGCATGATAAGCCATGTGATCATTGCAAGATCAATTATGTGATCAGTGCATGATCAGTCATGTGACCAGTACATGGTAGCTGTGTGATCATTGCATGATCAGCCACGTGATCAGTGCATGAGAGACACGTGATCAGTGCATGATCAGTCACGTGATACATGTGTGATCAGCCACGTGATCAGTGCATGATGAGCCACGTGATCAGTGCAGGATCAATTACGTGATCAGTGCATGATCAGTCACGTGAACCGTACATGTTTGCTACGTGATCGTTGCATGATCAGCCACGTGAGCAGAGCATGATAGCCACATGGTCAGTGCATGATCAGTCACGCGATCAGTACATGATCAGTCACGTGAACAGTGCATGATCGTTTACGTGATCTTTGCATGATCAGTCACCTTACCAGTATATGGTTGCTACGTGATCATTCCATGACGAGCCACGTGAGCAGTGCATGATAGCCACGTGATCAGTGGATGATCAGACACGAGATCAGTGCATGATCAGTCACGTGATCAGTGCATAATCAGCCACGTGATCAGTGCATGACCAGGCACGTGATCAGTGTATGTCCAGCCAAGTGATCAGTGCATGATAGCCACGTGATCAGTGCATGATCAGTTATGTGATCAGTGTATGATCAGCCACGTGATCAGTGCATGATCAGCCACATGATCAGTGCATGATCAATTACCTGATCAGTGCATGATCAGTCACGTGACCAGTACATGGTAGCTACGTGATCATTGCTTGATCAGCCACATGATCAGTGCATGATAGCCACGTGATCAGTGCATGAGAGCCACGTGATCAGTGCATGATCAGTCATGTGATACGTGTGTGATCAGCCACGTGATCAGTGCATGATATCCACGTGATCAGTGCATGACAGGCACGTGATAAGTGCATGAGAGCCACGTGATCAGTGCATGATCAGTCACGTGATACATGTGTGATCAGCCACGTGATCAGTGCATGATGAGCCACGTGATCAGTGCATGATGAGCCACGTGATCAGTGCAGGATCAATTACGTGATCAGTGCATGATCAGTCACGTGACCAGTACATGGTTGCTACGTGATCGTTGCATGATCAGCCACGTGAGCAGAGCATGATAGCCACGTGGTCAGTGCATGATCAGTCACGTAAACAGTGCATGATCATTTACGTGATCTTTGCATGATCAGTCACGTTACCAGTATATGGTTGCTACGTGATCATTCCATGACGAGCCACGTGAGCAGTGCATGATAGCCACGTGATGTGTGCATGAGTTACGTGAGCAGAGTATGATCAGCCACGTGATCAGTGCATGAGTGCCACGTGATCAGTGCATGATATGTCACGTGACAGGTGTGTGATCAGCCACGTGAACAGTGCATGTTCAGCCACGTGATCAGTGCATGATAGCCACGTGATCAGTGCATGATCAGTTACGTGAGCAGTGTATGATCAGCCACGTGATCAGTGCATGGTCAGACACGTGAACAGTGTATGATCAGCCACGTGATCAGTGCATGATATCCAAGTGATCAGTGCATGATCATCACGTGATCAGTGTATGATAAGCCACGTGAACAGTGCATGCTTAGTCACGTGATCTGGGCCTGCTGAGCTGCGTGATTCCTATCTGCTCATCTGCTTGACAATTGCCAGCTGAGCTGCACGATTCCTGACTGTCATCTGCTTGACAATTGCCAGCTGTGCTGCGTAATTCCTGCCTGCTCAGCTGCTTGATTATTGCCAGCTGAGCAGCATGATTCCTCACACCTGTGTTCCATGATTATTAACTGCTGACTGTTTGATTCGTGCCTACTCAGCTCTTTGTTTATTGCCTCCAGAGGCACATGATCAGTGTGTGATAGCAAACATGATCAGCGCATGATCAGTCACATGATCAGCGCCATTAAGTCACGTGATCACTACATGATAGTCATGTGATCAGTCCATGCTCAGTCACGGTATCAGTGCATGATCAGCCACGTGATCAGTGCATGATCTGTCACAAGATTAGTGCATGATCATCCACGTGATCAGTGCACGGGCAGTCATGTGATCAGTGCATGATATAGACGTGAACAGTGCATGATAAGTCTCGTGATCAGTGCATGATAGCCACGTGATCAGTGCATGATCAGTCACCTGAAGGGTGTATGATCATTCACGTGACCTGTACATGGTAGCTACATGAACATTGCATGATCAGCCTCGTGAGTAGTTCATGATAGCCACGTGATCACTGCATGATCAGTCACGTGATCAGTGCATGATCTGTCACAAGATTAGTGTATGATCATCCACGTGATCAGTGCACGGTCAGTCATGTGATCAGTGCATGATATAGATGTGAACAGTGCATGACCAGTCTCGTGATCAGTGCATGATCTGTCACAAGATTAGTGTATGATCATCCACGTGATCAGTGCACGGGCAGTCATGTGATCAGTGCATGATATAGATGTGAACAGTGCATGATCAGTCTCGTGATCAGTGCATGATAGCCACGTGATCAGTGCATGATCAGTCACCTGATGGGTGTATGATCATTCACGTGACCTGTACATGGTAGCTACATGATCATTGCATGATCAGCCACGTGAGTAGTGCATGATAGCCACGTGATCACTGCATGATCAGTCACGTGATCAGTGCATGATCAGTCATGTGACCAGTACATGGGAGCTGCGTGATCATGGCATGATCAGCCACGTGAGCAGTGCATGTTAGCCACGTGATCAGTGCATGATCAGACACGAGATCAGTGCATGATCAGTCACGTGATCAGTGCATGATCAGCCACGTGATCAGTGCATGACCAGGCACGTGATCAGTGTATGTCCAGCCAAGTGATCAGTGCATGATAGCCACGTGATCAGTGCATGATAGCCACGTGATCAGTGCAGGATCAGTCATGTGATACGTGTGTGATCAGCCACGTGATCAGTGCATGATATCCACGTGATCAGTGCATGACAGTCACGTGATCAGTGCATGAGAGCCACGTGATCAGTGCATGATCAGTCACGTGATACATGTGTGATGAGCCACGTGATCAGTGCATGATGAGCCACGTGATCAGTGCAGGATCAATTACGTGATCAGTGCATGATCAGTCACGTGACCAGTACATGGTTGCTACGTAATCGTTGCATGATCAGCCACGTGAGCAGAACATGATAGCCAAGTGGTCAGTGCATGATCAGTCACGTGATCAGTACATGATCAGTCACGTGAACAGTGCATGATCATTTACGTGACCTTTGCATGATCAGTCACGTTGCCAGTATATGGTTGCTACGTGATCATTCCATGATGAGCCACGTGAGCAGTGCATGATAGCCACGTGATGTGTGCATGAGTTACGTGAGAAGAGTATGATCAGCCACGTGATCAGTGCATGAGTGCCACGTGATCAGTGCATGATATGCTACGTGACAGGTGTGTAATCAGCCACGTGAACAGTGCATGTTCAGCCACGTGATCAGTGCATGATATCCACGTGATCAGTGCATGACAGTCACGTGATCAGTGCATGAGAGCCACGTGATCAGTGCATGATCAGTCACGTGATACATGTGTGATCAGCCACGTGATCAGTGCATGATGATCCACGTGATTAGTGCAGGATCATTTACGTGATCAGTGCATGATCAGACACGTGACCAGTACATGGTTGCTACATGAACGTTGCATGATCAGCCACGTGAGCAGAGCATGATAGCCACGTGGTCAGTGCATGATCAGTCACGTGATCAGTACATGATCAGTCACGTGAACAGTGCATGATCATTTACGTGATCTTTGCATGATCAGTCACGTTACCAGTATTTGGTTGCTACGTGATCATTCCATGACGAGCCACGTGAGCAGTGCATGATAGCCACGTGATGTGTGCATGAGTTACGTGAGCAGAGTATGATCAGCCACGTGATCAGTGCATGAGTGCCACGTGATCAGTGCATGATATGTCACGTGACAGGTGTGTGATCAGCCACATGAACAGTGCATGTTCAGCCACGTGATCAGTGCATGATAGCCACGTGATCCGTGCATGATCAGTTACGTGAGCAGTGTATGATCAGCCACGTGAACAGTGCATGATCTGTCACAAGATTAGTGCATGATCATCCACGTGATCAGTGCACGGGCAGTCATGTGATCAGTGCATGATATAGACGTGAACAATGCATCATCAGTCTCGTGATCAGTGCATGATAGCCACGTGATCAGTGCATGATCAGTCACCTGATGGGTGTATGATCATTCACGTGACCTGTACATGGTAGCTACATGATCACTGCATGATCATCCACGTGAGTAGTGCATGATAGCCACGTGATCACTGCATGATCAGTCACGTGATCAGTGCATGATCAGTCATGTGACCAGTACATGGTAGCTGCGTGATCATGGCATGATCAGCCACGTGAGCAGTGCATGATAGCCACGTGATCAGTGCATGATCAGACACGAGATCAGTGCATGATCAGTCACGTGATCAGTGCATGATCAGCCACGTGATCAGTGCATGACCAGGCACGTGATCAGTGTATGTCCAGCCAAGTGATCAGTGCATGATAGCCACGTGATCAGGGCATGATCAGTCACGTGATCAGTGCATGATCAGTTATGTGATCAGTGTATGTTCAGCCACGTGATCAGTGCATGATCAGCCACATGATCAGTGCATGATCAATTACATGATCAGTGCATGATCAGTCACGTGACCAGTACATGGTAGCTACGTGATCATTGCCTGATCAGCCACGTGATCAGTGCATGATAGCCACGTGATCAGTGCATGATAGCCACGTGATCAGTGCATGATAGCCACGTGATCAGTGCATGATCAGCCACATGATCAGTGCATGATCAATTACGTGATCAATGCATGATCAGTCACGTGACCAGTACATGGTTGCTACGTGATCGTTGCATGATCAGCCACGTGAGCAGAACATGATAGCCACGTTGTCAGTGCATGATCAGTCACGTGATCAGTACATGATCAGTCACGTGAACAGTGCATGATCATTTACGTGATCTTTGCATGATCAGTCACGTTGCCAGTATATGGTTGCTACGTGATCATTCCATGATGAGCCACGTGAGCAGTGCATGATAGCCACGTGATGTGTGCATGAGTTACGTGAGAAGAGTATGATCAGCCACGTGATCAGTGCATGAGTGCCACGTGATCAGTGCATGATATGCCACGTGACAGGTGTGTGATCAGCCACGTGAACAGTGCATGTTCAGCCACGTGATCAGTGCATGATAGCCACGTGATCAGTGCATGATCAGTTACGTGAGCAGTGTATGATCAGCCACGTGATCAGTGCATGGTCAGACACGTGAACAGTGTATGATCAGCCACGTGATCAGTGCATGATATCCAAGTAATCAGTGCATGATCATCACGTGATCAGTGTATGATCAGCCACGTGAACAGTGCATGCTCAGTCACGTGATCTGGGCCTGCTGAGCTGCGTGATTCCTGTCTGCTCATCTGCTTGACAATTGCCAGCTGAGCTGCACGATTCCTGCCTGTCATCTGCTTGACAATTGCCAGCTGTGCTGCGTAATTCCTGCCTGCTCAGCTGCTTGATTATTGCCAGCTGAGCAGCATGATTCCTCACACCTGAGTTCCATGATTATTGCCTGCTGACTGTTTGATTCGTGCCTACTCAGCTCTTTGTTTATTGCCTCCAGAGGCACATGATCAGTGTACGATAGCAAACATGATCAGCGCATGATCAGTCACATGATCAGCGCCATTAAGTCACGTGATCACTACATGATAGTCATGTGATCAGTCCATGCTCAGTCATGGTATCAGTGCATGATCAGCCACGTGATCAGTGCATGATCTGTCACAAGATTAGTGTATGATCATCCACGTGATCAGTGCACGGGCAGTCATGTGATCAGTGCATGATATAGACGTGAACAGTGCATGATCAGTCTCGTGATCAGTGCATGATAGCCACGTGATCAGTGCATGATCAGTCACCTGATGGGTGTATGATCATTCACGTGACCTGTACATGGTAGCTACATGATCATTGCATGATCAGCCACGTGAGTAGTCCATGATAGCCACGTGATCACTGCATGATCACTCACGTGATCAGTGCATGATCAGTCATGTGACCAGTACATGGTAGCTGCGTGATCATGGCATGATCAGCCACCTGCGCAGTGCATGATAGCCACGTGATCAGTGCATGATCAGACACGAGATCAGTGCAGGATCAGTCAAGTGATCACTGCATGATCAGCCACGTGATCAGTGCATGACCAGGCACGTGAAGAGTGTATGTCCAGCCAAGTGATCAGTGCATGATAGCCACGTGATCAGTGCATGATCAGTCACGTGATCAGTGCATGATCAGTTATGTGATCAGTGTATGATCAGCCACGTGATCAGTGCATGATCAGCCACATGATCAGTGCATGATCAATTACGTGATCAGTGCATGATCAGTCACGTGACCAGTACATGGTAGCTACGTGATCATTGCCTGCTCAGCCACATGATCAGTTCATGATAGCCACGTGATCAGTGCATGAGAGCCACGTGATCAGTGCATGATCAGTCATGTGATATGTGTGTGATCTGCCACGTGATCAGTGCATGATATCCACGTGATCAGTACATGATCAGTCACGTGAACAGTGCATGATCATTTACGTGATCTTTGCATGATCAGTCACGTTACCAGTATATGGTTCCTACGTGATCATTCCATGACGAGCCACATGAGCAGTGCATGATAGCCATGTGATGTGTGCATGAGTTACGTGAGCAGAGTATGATCAGCCACGTGATCAGTGCATGAGTGCCACGTGATCAGTGCATGATATGTCACGTGACAGGTGTGTGATCAGCCACGTGAACAGTGCATGTTCAGCCACGTGATCAGTGCATGATAGCCACGTGATCAGTGCATGGTCAGTTACGTGAGCAGTGTATGATCAGCCACGTGATCAATGCATGGTCAGACACGTGAACAGTGTATGATCAGCCACGTGATCAGTGCACGGGCAGTCATGTGATCAGTGCATGATATAGACGTGAACAGTGCATGATCAGTCTCGTGATCAGTGCATGATAGCCAAGTGATCAGTGGATGATCAGTCACCTGATGGGTGTATGATCATTCACGTGACCTGTACATGGTAGCTACATGATCATTGCATGATCAGCCACGGGAGTAGTTCATGATAGCCACATGATCACTGCATGATCAGTCACGTGATCAGTGCATGATCAGTCATGTGACAAGTACATGGTAGCTGCGTGATCATGGCATGATCAGCCACGTGAGCAGTGCATGATAGCCACGTGATCAGTGCATGATCAGACACGAGATCAGTGCATGATCAGTCACGTGATCAGTGCATGATCAGCCACGTGATCAGTGTGTGTCCATCCAAGTGATCAGTGCATGATAGCCACGTGATCAGTGCATGATCAGTCACGTGATCAGTGCATGATCAGTTATGTGATCAGTGTATGATTAGTCACGTGACCAGTACATGGTAGCTACGTGATCATTGCCTGATAAGCCACGTAATCAGTGCATGATAGCCACGTGATCACTGCATGATAGCCACGTGATCAGTGCATGATCAGTCATGTGATACATGTGTGATCAGCCACGTGATCAGTGCATGACAGCCACGTGATCAGTGCATGAGAGCCACGTGTTCAGTGCATGATCAGTCACGTGATACATGTGTGATCAGCCACGTGATCAGTGCATGATGAGCCACGTGATCAGTGCAGGATCAATCACGTGATCAGTGCATGATCAGTCACGTGAACAGTACATGGTTGCTACGTGATCGTTGCATGATCAGCCACGTGAGCAGAGCATGATAGCCACGTGGTCAGTGCATGATCAGTCACGTGATCAGTACATGATCAGTCACGTGAACAGTGCATGATCATTTACGTGATCTTTGCAAGATCAGTCACGTTACCAGTATATGGTTGCTACGTGAAAATTCCATGACGAGCCACGTGAGCAGTGCATGATAGCCACGTGATCAGTGGATGATCAGACACGAGATCAGTGCATGATCAGTCACGTGATCAGTGCATAATCAGCCACGTAATCAGTGCAGGACCAGGCACGTGATCAGTGTATGTCCAGCCAAGTGATCAGTGCATGATAGCCACGTGATCAGTGCATGATCAGTTATGTGATCAGTGTATGATCAGCCACGTGATCAGTGCATGATCAGCCACATGATCAGTGCATGATCAATTACGTGATCAGTGCATGATCAGTCACGTGACCAGTACATGGTAGCTACGTGATCATTGCCTGATCAACCACGTTATCAGTGCATGATAGCCACGTGATCAGTGCATGATAGCCACGTGATCAGTGCATGATCAGTCATGTGATATGTGTGTGATCAGCCACGTGATTAGTGCATGATATCCACGTGATCAGTGCATGACAGTCACGTGATCAGTGCATGAGAGCCACGTGATCAGTGCATGATCAGTCACGTGATACATGTGTGATCATCCACGTGATCAGTGCATGATGAGCCACGTGATCAGTGCAGGATCAATTACGTGATCAGTGCATGATCAGTCACGTGACCAGTACATGGTTGCTACGTAATCGTTGCATGATCAGCCACGTGAGCAGCACATGATAGCCACGTGGTCAGTGCATGATCATTCACGTGATCAGTACATGATCAGTCACGTGAACAGTGCACGATCATTTACGTGATCTTTGCATGATCAGTCACGTTGCCAGTATATGGTTGCTACGTGATCATTCCATGATGAGCCACGTGAGCAGTGCATGATAGCCACGTGATGTGTGCATGAGTTACGTGAGAAGAGTATGATCACACACGTGATCAGTGCATGAGTGCCACGTGATCAGTGCATGATATGCTACGTGACAGGTGTGTGATCAGCCACGTGAACAGTGCATGTTCAGCCACGTGATCAGTGCATGATAGCCACGTGATCAGTGCATGATCAGTCACGTGATCAGTGCATGATCAGTTATGTGATCAGTGTATGTTCCGCCACGTGATCAGTGCATGATCAGCCACATGATCAGTGCATGATCAATTACGTGATCAGTGCATGATAAGTCACGTGACCAGTACATGGTAGCTACGTGATCATTGCCTGATCAGCCACGTGATGAGTGCATGATAGCCACGTGATCAGTGCATGATAGCCACGTGATCAGTGCATGATCAGTCATGTGATACGTGTGTGATCAGCCACGTGATCAGTGCATGATATCCACGTGATCAGTGCATGACAGTCACGTGATCAGTGCATGAGAGCCACGTGATCAGTGCATGCTCAGTCACGTGATCTGGGCCTGCTGAGCTGCGTGATTACTGTCTGCTCATCTGCTTGACAATTGCCAGCTGAGCTGCACGATTCCTGCCTGTCATCTGCTTGACAATTGCCAGCTGTGCTGCGTAATTCCTGCCTGCTCAGTTGCTTGATTATTGCCAGCTGAGCAGCATGATTCCTCACACCTGAGTTCCATGATTATTGCCTGCTGACTGTTTGATTCGTGCCTACTCAGCTCTTTGTTTATAGCCTCCAGAGGCACATTATCAGTGTATGATAGCAAACATGATCAGCGCATGATCAGTCACATGATCAGCGCCATTAAGTCACGTGATCACTACATGATAGTCATGTGATCAGTCCATGCTCAGTCATGGTATGAGTGCATGATCAGACACATGATCAGTGCATGATCTGTCACAAGATTAGTGCATGATCATCCACGTGATCAGTGCACGGGCAGTCATGTGATCAGTGCATGATATAGACGTGAACAGTGCATGATCAGTCTCGTGATCAGTGCATGATAGCCACGTGATCAGTGCATGATCAGTCACCTGATGGGTGTATGATCATTCACGTGACCTGTACATGGTAGCTACATGATCATTGCATGAACAGCCACGTGAGTAGTTCCTGATAGCCACGTGATCAGTGCATGATCAGTCACGTGATCAGTGCATGATCAGTCATGTGACCTGTACATGGTAGCTGCGTGGTCATGGCATGATCAGCCACGTGAGCAGTGCATGATAGCCACGTGATCAGTGCATGATCAGACACGAGATCAGTGCATGATCAGTAACGTGATCACTGCATGATCAGCCACGTGATCAGTGCATGACCAGGCACGTGATCAGTGTATGTCCAGCCAAGTGATCAGTGCATGATAGCCACGTGATCAGTGCATGATCAGTCACGTGATCAGTGCATGATCAGTTATGTCATCAGTGTATGATCAGCCACGTGATCAGTGCATGATCAGCCACATGATCAGTGCATGATCAATTACATGATCAGTGCATGATCAGTCACGTGACCAGTACATGGTAGCTACGTGAACATTGCCTGCTCAGCCACATGATCAGTTCATGATAGCCACGTGAACATTGCCTGCTCAGCCACATGATCAGTTCATGATAGCCACGTGATCAGTGCATGAGAGCCACGTGATCAGTGCATGATCAGTCATGGGATATGTGTGTGATCAGCCACGTGATCAGTGCATGATATCCACGTGATCAGTGCATGACAGCCACGTGATCAGTGCATGAGAGCCACGTGATCAGTGCATGATCAGTCACGTGATACATGTGTGATCAGCCACGTGATAAGTGCATGATCAGTCACATGATCAGTACATGATCAGTCACGTGAACAGTGCATGATCATTTACGTGATCTTTGCATGATCAGTCACGTTACCAGTATATGGTTGCTACGTGATCATTCCATGATGAGCCACGTGAGCAGTGCATGATAGCCACGTGATGTGTGCATGAGTTACGTGAGCAGAGTATGATCAGCCACGTGATCAGTGCATGAGTGCCACGTCATCAGTGCATGGTATGTCACGTGACAGGTGTGTGATCAGCCACGTGAACAGTGCATGATCAGTTACGTGAGCAGTGTATGATCAGCCACGTGATCAGTGCAAGGTCAGACACGTGAACAGTGTATGATCAGCCATGTGATCAGTGCACGGGCAGTCATGTGATCAGTGCAAGATATAGACGTGAACAGTGCATGATCAGTCACCTGATGGGTGTATGATCATTCACGTGACCTGTACATGGTAGCTACATGATCATTGCATGATCAGCCATGTGAGTAGTTCATGATAGCCACGTGATCACTGCATGATCAGTCACGTGATCAGTGCATGATCAGTCATGTGACTAGTACATGTTAGCTGCGTGATCATGGCATGATCAGCCACGTGAGCAGTGCATGATAGCCACGTGATCAGTGCATGATCATACACGAGATCAGTGCATGATCAGTCACGTGATCAGTGCATGATCAGCCACGTGATCAGTGCATGACCAGGCACGTGATCAGTGTGTTTCCAGCCAAGTGATCAGTGCATGATAGCCACGTGATCAGTGCATGATCAGTCACGTGATCAGTGCATGATCAGTTATGTGATCAGTGTATGATCAGCCACGTGATCAGTGCATGATCAGCCACATGATCAGTGCATGATCAATTACGTGAACAGTGCATGATCAGTCACGTGACCAGTACATGGTAGCTACGTGATCATTGCCTGATAAGCCACGTGATCAGTGCATGATAGCCACGTGATCAGTGCATGATAGCCACGTGATCAGTGCATGATCAGTCATGTGATACGTGTATGATCAGCCACGTGATCAGTGCATGATATCCACGTGATCAGTGCATGACAGCCACGTGATCAGTGCATGAGAGCCACGTGATCAGTGCATGATCAGTCACGTGATACATGTGTGATCAGCCACGTGATCAGTGATTGATGAGCCACGTGGTCAGTGCAGGATCAATTACGTGATCAATGCATGATCAGTCACGTGACCAGTACATGGTTGCTACGTGAAAGTTGCATGATCAGCCACGTGAGCAGAACATGATAGCCACGTGGTCAGTGCATGATCAGTCACGTGATCAGTACATGATCAGTCACGTGAACAGTGCATGATCATTTACGTGATCTTTGCATGATCAGTCACGTTTCCAGTATATTGTTGCTATGTGATCATTCCATGACGAGCCACGTGAGCAGTGCATGATAGCCACGTGATGTGTGCATGAGTTACGTGAGAAGAGTATGATCAGCCACGTGATCAGTGCATGAGTGCCACGTGATCAGTGCATTATATGCCACGTGACAGGTGTGTGATCAGCCACGTGAACAGTGCATGTTCAGCCACGTGATCAGTGCATGATAGCCACGTGATCAGTGCATGATCAGTTACGTGAGCAGTGTATGATCAGCCACGTGATCAGTGCATGGTCAGACACGTGAACAGTGTATGATCACCCACGTGATCAGTGCATGTTATCCAAGTGATCAGTGCATGATCATCACGTGATCAGTGTATGATCAGCCACGTGAACAGTGCATGCTCAGTCACGTGATCTGGGCCTGCTGAGCTGCGTGATTACTGTCTGCTCATCTGCTTGACAATTGCCAGCTGAGCTGCACGATTCCTGCCTGTTATCTGGTTGACAATTGCCAGCTGTGCTGCGTAATTCCTGCTTGCTCAGCTGCTTGATTATTGCCAGCTGAGCAGCATGATTCCTCACACCTGAGTTCCATGATTATTGCCTGCTGACTGTTTGATTCGTGCCTACTCAGCTCTTTGTTTATTGCCTCCAGAGGCACATGATCAGTGTGTGATAGCAAACACGATCAGCGCATGATCAGTCACATGATCAGCGCCATTAAGTCACGTGATCACTACATGATAGTCATGTGATCAGTCCATGCTCAGTCACGGTATCAGTGCATGATCAGCCACGTGATCAGTGCATGATCTGTGACAAGATTAGTGCATGATCATCCACGTGATCAGTGCACGGGCAGTCATGTGATCAGTGCATGATATAGACATGAACAGTGCATGATCAGTCTCGTGATCAGTGCATGATAGCCACGTTATCAGTGCATGATCAGTCACCTGATGCGTGTATGATCATTCACGTGACCTGTACATGGTAGCTACATGATCATTGCATGATCAGCCACGTGAGTAGTGCATGATAGCCACGTGATCACTGCATGATCAGTCACGTGATCAGTGCATGATCAGTCATGTGACCAGTACATGGTAGCTGCGTGATCATGGCATGATCAGCCACGTGAGCAGTGCATGATAGTCACGTGATCAGTGCATGATCAGACACGAGATCAGTGCATGATCAGTCACGTGATCAGTGCATGATCAGCCACGTGATCAGTGCATGACCACGCACGTGATCAGTGTATGTCCAGCCAAGTGATCAGTGCATGATCAGCCACGTGATCAGTGCATGATCAGGCACGTGAACAGTGTATGTCCAGCCAAGTGATCAGTGCATGATAGCCACGTGATCAGTGCATGATCAGCCACATGATCAGTGCATGATCAATTACGTGATCAGTGCATGATCAGTCACGTGACCAGTACATGGTAGCTATGTGATCATTGCCTGCTCAGCCACATGATCAGTTCATGATAGCCACGTGATCAGTGCATGATAGCCACGTGATCAGTGCATGATCAGTCATGTGATATGTGTGTGATCAGCCACGTGATCAGTGCATGATATCCACGTGATCAGTACATGATCAGTCACGTGAACAGTGCATGATCATTTACGTGATCTTTGCATGATCAGTCACGTTACCAGTATATGGTTCCTACGTGATCATTCCATGACGAGCCACGTGAGCAGTGCATGATAGCCATGTGATGTGTGCATGAGTTACGTGAGCAGATTATGATCAGCCAAGTGATCAGTGCATGAGTGCCACGTGATCAGTGCATGATATGTCACGTGACAGGTGTGTGATCAGCCACGTGAACAGTGCATGTTCAGCCACGTGGTCAGTGCATGATGAGCCACGTGATCAGTGCAGGATCAATTACGTGATCAGTGCATGATCAGTCACGTGACCAGTACATGGTTGCTACGTGATCGTTGCATGATTAGCCACGTGAGCAGAGCATGATAGCCACGTGGTCAGTGCATGAGTGCCACGTGATCAGTGCATGATATGCCACGTGACAGGTGTGTGATCAGCCACGTGAACAGTGCATGTTCAGCCACGTGATCAGTGCATGATAGCCACGTGATCAGTGCATGATCAGTTACGTGAGCAGTGTATGATCAGCCACGTGATCAGTGCATGGTCAGACACGTGAACAGTGTATGATCAGCCACGTGATCAGTGCATGATATCCAAGTGATCAGTGCATGATCATCACGTGATCAGTGTATGATCAGCCACGTGAACAGTGCATGCTCAGTCACGTGATCTGGGCCTGCTGAGCTGCGTGATTCCTGTCTGCTCATCTGCTTGACAATTGCCAGCTGAGCTGCACGATTCCTGCCTGTCATCTGCTTGACAATTGCCAGCTGTGCTGCGTAATTCCTGCCTGCTCAGCTGCTTGATTATTGCCTGCTGAGCAGCATGATTCCTCACACCTGTGTTCCATGATTATTAACTGCTGATTGTTTGATTCGTGCCTACTCAGCTCTTTGTTTATTGCCTCCAGAGGCACATGATCAGTGTGTGATAGCAAACACGATCAGCGCATGATCAGTCACATGATCAGCGCCATTAAGTCACGTGATCACTACATGATAGTCATGTGATCAGTCCATGCTCAGTCACGGTATCAGTGCATGATCAGCCACGTGATCAGTGCATGATCTGTGACAAGATTAGTGCATGATCATCCACGTGATCAGTGCACGGGCAGTCATGTGATCAGTGCATGATATAGACATGAACAGTGCATGATCAGTCTCGTGATCAGTGCATGATAGCCACGTTATCAGTGCATGATCAGTCACCTGATGCGTGTATGATCATTCACGTGACCTGTACATGGTAGCTACATGATCATTGCATGATAAGCCACGTGAGTAGTGCATGATAGCCACGTGATCACTGCATGATCAGTCACGTGATCAGTGCATGATCAGTCATGTGACCAGTACATGGTAGCTGTGTGATCATGGCATGATCAGCCACGTGAGCAGTGCATGATAGCCACGTGATCAGTGCATGATCAGACACGTGATCAGTGCATGATCAGTCACGTGATCAGTGCATGATCCGCCAAGTGATCAGTGCATGACCAGGCACGTGATCAGTGTATGTCCAGGCAAGTGATCAGTGCATGATAGCCACGTGATCAGTGCATGATCAGTCACGTGATCAGTGCATGATCAGTTATGTGATCAGTGTATGATCAGCCACGTGATCAGTGCATGATCAGCCACATGATCAGTGCATGATCAATTACGTGATCAGTGCATGATCAGTCACGTGACCAGTACATGGTAGCTACGTGATCATTGCCTGATAAGCCACGTGATCAGTGCATGATAGCCACGTGATCAGTGCATGATAGCCACGTGATCAGTGCATGATCAGTCATGTGATACGTGTGTGATCAGCCACGTGATCAGTGCATGACAGCCACGTGATCAGTGCATGAGAGCCACATGATCAGTGCATGATCAGTCACGTGATACATGTGTGATCAGCCACGTGATCAGTGCATGATGAGCCACGTTATCAGTGCAGGATCAATTACGTGATCAGTGCATGATCAGTCACTTGACCAGTACATGGTTGCTACGTGATCGTTGCATGATTAGCCACGTGAGCAGAGCATGATAGCCACGTGGTCAGTGCATGATCAGTTATGTCATCAGTGTATGATCAGCCACGTGATCAGTGCATGATCAGCCACATGATCAGTGCATGATCAATTACGTGATCAGTGCATGATCAGTCACGTGACCAGTACATGGTAGCTATGTGAACATTGCCTGCTCAGCCACATGATCAGTTCATGATAGCCACGTGAACATTGCCTGCTCAGCCACATGATCAGTTCATGATAGCCACGTGATCAGTGCATGAGAGCCACGTGATCAGTGCATGATCAGTCACGTGATCAGTGCATGATCAGTCATGTGACCAGTACATGGTAGCTGCGTGATCATGGCATGATCAGCCACGTGAGCAGTGCATGATAGCCACGTGGTCAGTGCAGGATCAATTACGTGATCAATGCATGATCAGTCACGTGACCAGTACATGGTTGCTACGTGAAAGTTGCATGATCAGCCACGTGAGCAGAACATGATAGCCACGTGGTCAGTGCATGATCAGTCACGTGATCAGTACATGATCAGTCACGTGAACAGTGCATGATCATTTACGTGATCTTTGCATGATCAGTCACGTTTCCAGTATATGGTTGCTACGTGATCATTCCATGACGAGCCACGTGAGCAGTGCATGATAGCCACGTGATGTGTGCATGAGTTACGTGAGAAGAGTATGATCAGCCACGTAATCAGTGCATGAGTGCCACGTGATCAGTGCATGATATGCCACGTGACAGGTGTGTGATCAGCCACGTGAACAGTGCATGTTAAGCCACGTGATCAGTGCATGATAGCCACGTGATCAGTGCATGATCAGTTACGTGAGCAGTGTATGATCAGCCACGTGATCAGTGCATGGTCAGACACGTGAACAGTGTATGATCAGCCACGTGATCAGTGCATGATATCCAAGTGATCAGTGCATGATCATCACGTGATCAGTGTATGATCAGCCACGTGAACAGTGCATGCTCAGTCACGTGATCTGGGCCTGCTGAGCTGCGTGATTACTGTCTGCTCATCTGCTTGACAATTGCCAGCTGAGCTGCACGATTCCTGCCTGTCATCTGCTTGACAATTGCCAGCTGTGCTGCGTAATTCCTGCCTGCTCAGCTGCTTGATTATTGCCAGCTGAGCAGCATGATTCCTCACACCTGAGTTCCATGATTATTGCCTGCTGACTGTTTGATTCGTGCCTACTCAGCTCTTTGTTTATTGCCTCCAGAGGCACATGATCAGTGTATGATAGCAAACATGATCAGCGCATGATCAGTCACATGATCAGCGCCATTAAGTCACGTGATCACTACATGATAGTCATGTGATCAGTCCATGCTCAGTCACGGTATCAGTGCATGATCAGCCACGTGATCAGTGCATGATCTGTCACATGATTAGTGCATGATCATCCACGTGATCAGTGCATGGGCAGTCATGTGATCAGTGCATGATATAGACGTGATCAGTGCATGATCAGTCTCGTGATCAGTGCATGATAGCCACGTGATCAGTGCATGATCAGTCACCTGATGGGTGTATGATCATTCACGTGACCTGTACATGGTAGCTACATGATCATTGCATGATCAGCCACGTGAGTAGTGCATGATAGCCACGTGATCAGTGCATGATCAGTCACGTGATCAGTGCATGATCAGTCATGTGACCAGTACATGGTAGCTGCGTGATCATGGCATGATCAGCCACGTGAGCAGTGCATGATAGCCACGTGATCAGTGCATGATCAGTCACGTGATCAGTGCATGATCAGTCACGTGATCAGTGCATGATCAGCCACGTGATCAGTGCATGATCAGGCACGTGATCAGTGTATGTCCAGCCACGTGATCAGTGCATGATAGCCACGTGATCAGTGCATGATCAGTCACGTGATCAGTGCATGATCAGCCACGTGATCAGTGCATGATCAGCCACGTGATCAGTGCATGATCAGTCACGTGATCAGTGCATGGTAGCTACGTGATCAGTGCATGATCAGCCACGTGATCAGTGCATGATAGCCACGTGATCAGTGCATGATCAGCCACGTGATCAGTGCATGATCAGTCACGTGATCAGTGCATGATCAGCCACGTGATCAGTGCATGATCAGGCACGTGATCAGTGCATGATCAGCCACGTGATCAGTGCATGATAGCCACGTGATCAGTGCATGATCAGTCACGTGATCAGTGCATGATCAGTCACGTGATCAGTGCATGATAGCCACGTGATCAGTGCATGATAGCCACGTGATCAGTGCATGATCAGTCACGTGATCAGTGCATGATCAGTCACGTGATCAGTGCATGATCAGCCACGTGATCAGTGCATGATCAGTCACGTGATCAGTGCATGATAGCCCGTGATCAGTGCATGATCAGTCACGTGATCAGTGCATGATCAGCCACGTGATCAGTGCATGATAGCCACGTGATCAGTGCATGATAGCCACGTGATCAGTGCATGATCAGTCACGTGATCAGTGCATGATCAGTCACGTGATCAGTGCATGATCAGCCACGTGATCAGTGCATGATCAGCCACGTGATCAGTGCATGATCAGTCACGTGATCAGTGCATGATCAGTCACGTGATCAGTGCATGATCAGTCACGTGATCAGTGCATGATCAGCCACGTGATCAGTGCATGATAGCCACGTGATCAGTGCATGATCAGCCACGTGATCAGTGCATGATCAGCCACGTGATCAGTGCATGATCAGTTACGTGATCAGTGCATGATCAGCCACGTGATCAGTGCATGATCAGTCACGTGATCAGTGCATGATCAGTCACGTGATCAGTGCATGATCATTTACGTGATCAGTGCATGATCAGTCACGTGACCAGTATATGGTAGCTACGTGATCATTGCATGATCAGCCACGTGAGCAGTGCATGATAGCCACGTGATCAGTGCATGATCAGTTACGTGATCAGTGTATGATCAGCCACGTGATCAGTGCATGAGTGCCACGTGATCAGTGCATGATATGTCACGTGACAGTGTGTGATCAGCCACGTGATCAGTGCATGATCAGCCACGTGATCAGTGCATGATAGCCACGTGATCAGTGCATGATCAGTTACGTGATCAGTGTATGATCAGCCACGTGATCAGTGCATGGTCAGACACGTGATCAGTGTATGATCAGCCACGTGATCAGTGCATGATATCCACGTGATCAGTGCATGATCAGTCACGTGATCAGTGTATGATCAGCCACGTGAACAGTGCATGCTCAGTCACGTGATCAGGGCCTGCTGAGCTGCGTGATTACTGTCTGCTCATCTGCTTGACAATTGCCAGCTGAGCTGCACGATTCCTGCCTGTCATCTGCTTGACAATTGCCAGCTGTGCTGCGTAATTCCTGCCTGCTCAGCTGCTTGATTATTGCCAGCTGAGCAGCATGATTCCTCACACCTGAGTTCCATGATTATTGCCTGCTGACTGTTTGATTCGTGCCTACTCAGCTCTTTGTTTATTGCCTCCAGAGGCACATGATCAGTGTATGATAGCAAACATGATCAGTGCATGATCAGTCACATGATCAGTGCCATTAAGTCACGTGATCAGTACATGATAGTCATGTGATCAGTCCATGCTCAGTCACGTATCAGTGCATGATCAGCCACGTGATCAGTGCATGATCAGTCACGTGATCAGTGTATGATCATCCACGTGATCAGTGCATGATCAGTCATGTGATCAGTGCATGATATAGACGTGATCAGTGCATGATCAGTCACGTGATCAGTGCATGATAGCCACGTGATCAGTGCATGATCAGTCACGTGATCAGTGCATGATCAGTCACGTGATCAGTGCATGATCAGTCACGTGATCAGTGCATGATCAGTCACGTGATCAGTGCATGATCAGTCACGTGATCAGTGCATGATCAGTCACGTGACCAGTACATGGTAGCTACGTGATCAGTGCATGATCAGCCACGTGATCAGTGCATGATAGCCACGTGATCAGTGCATGATGTCACGTGATCAGTGCATGATCAGCCACGTGATCAGTGCATGAG
The DNA here is from genome assembly GCF_032452875.1 of Bos javanicus. Lineage (NCBI taxonomy): Eukaryota > Metazoa > Chordata > Mammalia > Artiodactyla > Bovidae > Bos > Bos javanicus. Next base: position 425,993 of record NW_026893634.1, read on the forward strand.
TGCCACGTGATCAGTGCATGATAGTCACGTGATCAGTGTGATCAGCCACGTGAACAGTGCATGATCAGCCACGTGATCAGTGCATGATCAGTCACGTGATCAGTGCATGATCAGCCACGTGATCAGTGCATGATCAGCCACGTGATCAGTGCATGATCAGTTACGTGATCAGTGCATGATCAGCCACGTGATCAGTGCATGGTCAGACACGTGATCAGTGTATGATCAGCCACGTGATCAGTGCATGATATCCACGTGATCAGTGCATGATCATCACGTGATCAGTGTATGATCAGCCACGTGAACAGTGCATGCTCAGTCACGTGATCAGGGCCTGCTGAGCTGCGTGATTACTGTCTGCTCATCTGCTTGACAATTGCCAGCTGAGCTGCACGATTCCTGCCTGTCATCTGCTTGACAATTGCCAGCTGTGCTGCGTAATTCCTGCCTGCTCAGCTGCTTGATTATTGCCAGCTGAGCAGCATGATTCCTCACACCTGAGTTCCATGATTATTGCCTGCTGACTGTTTGATTCGTGCCTACTCAGCTCTTTGTTTATTGCCTCCAGAGGCACATGATCAGTGTATGATAGCAAACATGATCAGCGCATGATCAGTCACATGATCAGTGCCATTAAGTCACGTGATCACTACATGATAGTCATGTGATCAGTCCATGCTCAGTCACGTATCAGTGCATGATCAGCCACGTGATCAGTGCATGATCAGTCACGTGATCAGTGTATGATCAGCCACGTGATCAGTGCATGATCAGTCACGTGATCAGTGCATGATATAGACGTGATCAGTGCATGATCAGTCACGTGATCAGTGCATGATAGCCACGTGATCAGTGCATGATCAGTCACGTGATCAGTGCATGATCAGCCACGTGATCAGTGCATGATCAGTCACGTGATCAGTGCATGATCAGTCACGTGATCAGTGCATGATCATTTACGTGATCAGTGCATGATCAGTCACGTGACCAGTATATGGTTGCTACGTGATCATTCCATGACAGCCACGTGAGCAGTGCATGATAGCCACGTGATCTGTGCATGTGTTACGTGAGCAGAGTTTGATCAGCCACGTGATCAGTGCATGAGTGCCACGTGATCAGTGCATGATATGTCACGTGACAGTGTGTGATCAGCCACGTGATCAGTGCATGTCAGCCACGTGATCAGTGCATGATCAGTCACGTGATCAGTGCATGATCAGCCACGTGATCAGTGCATGATCAGCCACGTGATCAGTGCATGATCAGTTACGTGAGCAGTGTATGATCAGCCACGTGATCAGTGCATGGTCAGACACGTGAACAGTGTATGATCAGCCACGTGATCAGTGCATGATATCCAAGTGATCAGTGCATGATCATCACGTGATCAGTGTATGATCAGCCACGTGAACAGTGCATGCTCAGTCACGTGATCTGGGCCTGCTGAGCTGCGTGATTACTGTCTGCTCATCTGCTTGACAATTGCCAGCTGAGCTGCACGATTCCTGCCTGTCATCTGCTTGACAATTGCCAGCTGTGCTGCGTAATTCCTGCCTGCTCAGCTGCTTGATTATTGCCAGCTGAGCAGCATGATTCCTCACACCTGAGTTCCATGATTATTGCCTGCTGACTGTTTGATTCGTGCCTACTCAGCTCTTTGTTTATTGCCTCCAGAGGCACATGATCAGTGTATGATAGCAAACATGATCAGCGCATGATCAGTCACATGATCAGCGCCATTAAGTCACGTGATCACTACATGATAGTCATGTGATCAGTCCATGCTCAGTCACGGTATCAGTGCATGATCAGCCACGTGATCAGTGCATGATCTGTCACATGATTAGTGTATGATCATCCACGTGATCAGTGCATGAGCAGTCATGTGATCAGTGCATGATATAGACGTGATCAGTGCATGATCAGTCTCGTGATCAGTGCATGATAGCCACGTGATCAGTGCATGATCAGTCACCTGATGGGTGTATGATCATTCACGTGACCTGTACATGGTAGCTACATGATCATTGCATGATCAGCCACGTGAGTAGTGCATGATAGCCACGTGATCACTGCATGATCAGTCACGTGATCAGTGCATGATCAGTCATGTGACCAGTACATGGTAGCTGCGTGATCATGCATGATCAGCCACGTGAGCAGTGCATGATAGCCACGTGATCAGTGCATGATCAGTCACGTGATCAGTGCATGATCAGTCACGTGATCAGTGCATGATCAGCCACGTGATCAGTGCATGATCAGGCACGTGATCAGTGCATGATCAGCCACGTGATCAGTGCATGATAGCCACGTGATCAGTGCATGATCAGTCACGTGATCAGTGCATGATCAGTCACGTGATCAGTGCATGATCAGCCACGTGATCAGTGCATGATCAGCCACGTGATCAGTGCATGATCAGTCACGTGATCAGTGCATGATCAGCCACGTGATCAGTGCATGATCAGGCACGTGATCAGTGCATGATCAGCCACGTGATCAGTGCATGATAGCCACGTGATCAGTGCATGATCAGTCACGTGATCAGTGCATGATCAGTCACGTGATCAGTGCATGATCAGCCACGTGATCAGTGCATGATCAGCCACGTGATCAGTGCATGATCAATTACGTGATCAGTGCATGATCAGTCACGTGACCAGTGCATGATAGCTACGTGATCATTGCATGATCAGCCACGTGATCAGTGCATGATAGCCACGTGATCAGTGCATGATCAGCCACGTGATCAGTGCATGATCAGTCACGTGATCAGTGCATGATCAGTCACGTGATCAGTGCATGATCAGCCACGTGATCAGTGCATGTGAGTCATGTAGTCAGTGCATGATAGCGCCGTGATCAGTGCATGATCAGTCCCGTGATCAGTGCATGATCAGCCACGTGATCAGTGCATGATAGCTACGTGATCAGTGCATGATCAGTCACGTGATCAGTGCATGATCAGTCACGTGATCAGTGTGTGATCAGCCACGTGAACAGTGCATGCTCAGTCACGTGATCAGGGCCTGCTGAGCTGCGTGATTACTGTCTGCTCATCTGCTTGACAATTGCCAGCTGAGCTGCACGATTCCTGCCTGTCATCTGCTTGACAATTGCCAGCTGTGCTGCGTAATTCCTGCCTGCTCAGCTGCTTGATTATTGCCAGCTGAGCAGCATGATTTCTCACAGCTGAGTTCCATGATTATAGCCTGCTGACTGATTCGTGCCTACTCAGCTCTTTGTTCATTGCCTCCAGAGGCACATGATCAGTGTGTGATACCAAACATGATCAGCACATGATCAGTCACATGATCAGTGCATGATAAGCCACGTGATCAGTGCATGATCAATTATGTGATCAGTGCATGATCAGTCATGTGACCAGTACATGGTAGCTGCGTGATCATTGCATGATCAGCCACGTGATCAGTGCATGATAGCCACGTGATCAGTGCATGATCAGTCACGTGATCAGTGCATGATCAGTCACGTGATCAGTGCATGATAGCCACGTGATCAGTGCATGATAGCCACGTGATCAGTGCATGATCAGTCACGTGATCAGTGCATGATCAGTCACGTGATCAGTGCGATCAGCCACGTGATCAGTGCATGATCAGCCACGTGATCAGTGCATGATCAGTCACGTGATCAGTGCATGATCAGTTACGTGATCAGTGCATGATCAGCCACGTGATCAGTGCATGATCAGCCACGTGATCAGTGCATGATCAATTACGTGATCAGTGCATGATCAGTCACGTGACCAGTACATGGTAGCTACGTGATCATTGCATGATCAGCCACGTGATCAGTGCATGATAGCCACGTGATCAGTGCATGATAGCCACGTGATCAGTGCATGATCAGTCACGTGATACGTGTGTGATCAGCCACGTGATCAGTGCATGATATCCACGTGATCAGTGCATGACAGCCACGTGATCAGTGCATGAGAGCCACGTGATCAGTGCATGATCAGTCACGTGATACATGTGTGATCAGCCACGTGATCAGTGCATGATGAGCCACGTGATCAGTGCATGATCAATTACGTGATCAGTGCATGATCAGTCACGTGACCAGTACATGGTTGCTACGTGATCGTTGCATGATCAGCCACGTGAGCAGTGCATGATAGCCACGTGATCAGTGCATGATCAGTCACGTGATCAGTACATGATCAGTCACGTGAACAGTGCATGATCATTTACGTGATCAGTGCATGATCAGTCACGTGACCAGTATATGGTTGCTACGTGATCATTCCATGACGAGCCACGTGAGCAGTGCATGATAGCCACGTGATGTGTGCATGTGTTACGTGAGCAGAGTATGATCAGCCACGTGATCAGTGCATGAGTGCCACGTGATCAGTGCATGATATGTCACGTGACAGTGTGTGATCAGCCACGTGATCAGTGCATGTCAGCCACGTGATCAGTGCATGATCAGCCACGTGATCAGTGCATGATCAGCCACGTGATCAGTGCATGATCAGCCACGTGATCAGTGCATGATCAGTTACGTGAGCAGTGTATGATCAGCCACGTGATCAGTGCATGGTCAGACACGTGAACAGTGTATGATCAGCCACGTGATCAGTGCATGATATCCAAGTGATCAGTGCATGATCATCACGTGATCAGTGTATGATCAGCCACGTGAACAGTGCATGCTCAGTCACGTGATCTGGGCCTGCTGAGCTGCGTGATTACTGTCTGCTCATCTGCTTGACAATTGCCAGCTGAGCTGCACGATTCCTGCCTGTCATCTGCTTGACAATTGCCAGCTGTGCTGCGTAATTCCTGCCTGCTCAGCTGCTTGATTATTGCCAGCTGAGCAGCATGATTCCTCACACCTGAGTTCCATGATTATTGCCTGCTGACTGTTTGATTCGTGCCTACTCAGCTCTTTGTTTATTGCCTCCAGAGGCACATGATCAGTGTATGATAGCAAACATGATCAGCGCATGATCAGTCACATGATCAGCGCCATTAAGTCACGTGATCACTACATGATAGTCATGTGATCAGTCCATGCTCAGTCACGGTATCAGTGCATGATCAGCCACGTGATCAGTGCATGATCTGTCACATGATTAGTGCATGATCATCCACGTGATCAGTGCATGGGCAGTCATGTGATCAGTGCATGATATAGACGTGATCAGTGCATGATCAGTCACGTGATCAGTGCATGATAGCCACGTGATCAGTGCATGATCAGTCACCTGATGGGTGTATGATCATTCACGTGACCTGTACATGGTAGCTACATGATCATTGCATGATCAGCCACGTGAGTAGTGCATGATAGCCACGTGATCAGTGCATGATCAGTCACGTGATCAGTGCATGATCAGTCACGTGATCAGTGCATGATCAGCCACGTGATCAGTGCATGATCAGCCACGTGATCAGTGCATGATCAGCCACGTGATCAGTGCATGATAGCCACGTGATCAGTGCATGATCAGTCACGTGATCAGTGCATGATCAGTTACGTGATCAGTGCATGATCAGCCACGTGATCAGTGCATGATCAGCCACGTGATCAGTGCATGATCAGTTACGTGATCAGTGCATGATCAGTCACGTGACCAGTGCATGATAGCTACGTGATCAGTGCATGATCAGCCACGTGATCAGTGCATGATAGCCACGTGATCAGTGCATGATAGCCACGTGATCAGTGCATGATCAGTCACGTGATCAGTGTGTGATCAGCCACGTGATCAGTGCATGGTCAGACACGTGATCAGTGTATGATCAGCCACGTGATCAGTGCATGATATCCAAGTGATCAGTGCATGATCATCACGTGATCAGTGTATGATCAGCCACGTGAACAGTGCATGCTCAGTCACGTGATCAGGGCCTGCTGAGCTGCGTGATTACTGTCTGCTCATCTGCTTGACAATTGCCAGCTGAGCTGCACGATTCCTGCCTGTCATCTGCTTGACAATTGCCAGCTGTGCTGCGTAATTCCTGCCTGCTCAGCTGCTTGATTATTGCCAGCTGAGCAGCATGATTCCTCACACCTGAGTTCCATGATTATTGCCTGCTGACTGTTTGACTCGTGCCTACTCAGCTCTTTGTTTATTGCCTCCAGAGGCACATGATCAGTGTATGATAGCAAACATGATCAGCGCATGATCAGTCACATGATCAGCGCCATTAAGTCACGTGATCACTACATGATAGTCATGTGATCAGTCCATGCTCAGTCACGGTATCAGTGCATGATCAGCCACGTGATCAGTGCATGATCTGTCACATGATTAGTGCATGATCATCCACGTGATCAGTGCATGGGCAGTCATGTGATCAGTGCATGATATAGACGTGATCAGTGCATGATCAGTCTCGTGATCAGTGCATGATAGCCACGTGATCAGTGCATGATCAGTCACCTGATGGGTGTATGATCATTCACGTGACCTGTACATGGTAGCTACATGATCATTGCATGATCAGCCACGTGAGTAGTGCATGATAGCCACGTGATCAGTGCATGATCAGTCACGTGATCAGTGCATGATCAGTCATGTGACCAGTACATGGTAGCTGCGTGATCATGCATGATCAGCCACGTGAGCAGTGCATGATAGCCACGTGATCAGTGCATGATCAGTCACGTGATCAGTGCATGATCAGTCACGTGATCAGTGCATGATCAGCCACGTGATCAGTGCATGATCAGGCACGTGATCAGTGCATGTCCAGCCACGTGATCAGTGCATGATAGCCACGTGATCAGTGCATGATCAGCCACGTGATCAGTGCATGATCAGGCACGTGATCAGTGCATGTCCAGCCACGTGATCAGTGCATGATAGCCACGTGATCAGTGCATGATCAGTCACGTGATCAGTGCATGATCAGTTACGTGATCAGTGCATGATCAGCCACGTGATCAGTGCATGATCAGCCACGTGATCAGTGCATGATCAGCCACGTGATCAGTGCATGATCAGTCACGTGATCAGTGCATGATAGCCACGTGATCAGTGCATGATCAGCCACGTGATCAGTGCATGATAGCCACGTGATCAGTGCATGATAGCCACGTGATCAGTGCATGATCAGTCACGTGATCAGTGCATGATCAGCCACGTGATCAGTGCATGATCAGTCACGTGATCAGTGCATGATCAGCCACGTGATCAGTGCATGATCAGTCACGTGACCAGTGCATGGTTCCTACGTGATCATTGCATGATCAGCCACGTGAGCAGTGCATGATAGCCACGTGATCTGTGCATGAGTTACGTGATCAGTGTATGATCAGCCACGTGATCAGTGCATGATGCCACGTGATCAGTGCATGATAGTCACGTGACAGGTGTGTGATCAGCCACGTGATCAGTGCATGATCAGCCACGTGATCAGTGCATGATAGCCACGTGATCAGTGCATGATCAGTTACGTGATCAGTGCATGATCAGCCACGTGATCAGTGCATGATCAGTCACGTGATCAGTGCATGATCAGCCACGTGATCAGTGCATGATCAGTCATGTGATCAGTGCATGATATAGACGTGATCAGTGCATGATCAGTCACGTGATCAGTGCATGATAGCCACGTGATCAGTGCATGATCAGTCACCTGATCAGTGCATGATCAGTCACGTGACCAGTACATGGTAGCTACATGATCAGTGCATGATCAGCCACGTGATCAGTGCATGATAGCCACGTGATCAGTGCATGATCAGTCACGTGATCAGTGCATGATCAGTCACGTGACCAGTGCATGGTAGCTGCGTGATCATGCATGATCAGCCACGTGATCAGTGCATGATAGCCACGTGATCAGTGCATGATCAGTCACGTGATCAGTGCATGATCAGTCACGTGATCAGTGCATGATCAGCCATGTGATCAGTGTGTTTCCAGCCAAGTGATCAGTGCATGATAGCCACGTGATCAGTGCATGATCAGTCACGTGATCAGTGCATGATCAGTCACGTGATCAGTGCATGATCAGCCACGTGATCAGTGCATGATCAGCCACGTGATCAGTGCATGATCAGTCACGTGATCAGTGCATGATCAGTCACGTGATCAGTGCATGATAGCTCGTGATCAGTGCATGATCAGCCACGTGATCAGTGCATGATAGCCACGTGATCAGTGCATGATAGCCACGTGATCAGTGCATGATCAGTCACGTGATACGTGTGTGATCAGCCACGTGATCAGTGCATGATGAGCCACGTGATCAGTGCATGATCAATTACGTGATCAGTGCATGATCAGTCACGTGATCAGTGCATGGTTGCTACGTGATCAGTGCATGATCAGCCACGTGATCAGTGCATGATAGCCACGTGATCAGTGCATGATCAGTCACGTGATCAGTGCATGATCAGTCACGTGATCAGTGCATGATCATTCGTGATCAGTGCATGATCAGTCACGTGACCAGTATATGGTTGCTACGTGATCATTGCATGATCAGCCACGTGATCAGTGCATGATAGCCACGTGATCAGTGCATGATCAGTCACGTGATCAGTGCATGATCAGCCACGTGATCAGTGCATGATCAGCCACGTGATCAGTGCATGATCAGTCACGTGATCAGTGCATGATCAGCCACGTGATCAGTGCATGATAGCCACGTGATCAGTGCATGATCAGTCACGTGATCAGTGCATGATCAGCCACGTGATCAGTGCATGATCAGCCACGTGATCAGTGCATGATCAATTACGTGATCAGTGCATGATCAGTCACGTGACCAGTGCATGATAGCTACGTGATCAGTGCATGATCAGCCACGTGATCAGTGCATGATAGCCACGTGATCAGTGCATGATAGCCACGTGATCAGTGCATGATCAGTCATGTGATAGTGTGTGATCAGCCACGTGATCAGTGCATGATATCCACGTGATCAGTGCATGATCAGGCACGTGATCAGTGCATGATAGCCACGTGATCAGTGCATGATCAGCCACGTGATCAGTGCATGATAGCCACGTGATCAGTGCATGATCAGTCACGTGATCAGTGCATGATCAGCCACGTGATCAGTGCATGATCAGCGTGATCAGTGCATGATCAGTTACGTGATCAGTGCATGATCAGTCACGTGATCAGTACATGATAGCTACGTGATCAGTGCATGATCAGCCACGTGATCAGTGCATGATAGCCACGTGATCAGTGCATGATCAGCCACGTGATCAGTGCATGATGTCACGTGATCAGTGCATGATAGTCACGTGATCAGTGCATGATCAGCCACGTGATCAGTGCATGATCAGCCACGTGATCAGTGCATGATAGCCACGTGATCAGTGCATGATCAGTCACGTGATCAGTGTATGATCAGTCACGTGATCAGTACATGGTAGCTACGTGATCAGTGCATGATCAGCCACGTGATCAGTGCATGATAGCCACGTGATCAGTGCATGATCAGTCACGTGATCAGTGCATGATCAGTCACGTGACCAGTGCATGGTAGCTGCGTGATCATGCATGATCAGCCACGTGATCAGTGCATGATAGCCACGTGATCAGTGCATGATCAGTCACGTGATCAGTGCATGATCAGTCACGTGATCAGTGCATGATCAGCCACGTGATCAGTGCATGATCAGGCACGTGATCAGTGCATGTCCAGCCACGTGATCAGTGCATGATAGCCACGTGATCAGTGCATGATCAGCCACGTGATCAGTGCATGATCAGGCACGTGATCAGTGCATGTCCAGCCACGTGATCAGTGCATGATAGCCACGTGATCAGTGCATGATCAGTCACGTGATCAGTGCATGATCAGTCACGTGATCAGTGATGATCAGCCACGTGATCAGTGCATGATCAGCCACGTGATCAGTGCATGATCAGTCACGTGATCAGTGCATGATCAGTCACGTGATCAGTGCATGATAGCTACGTGATCAGTGCATGATCAGCCACGTGATCAGTGCATGATAGCCACGTGATCAGTGCATGATAGCCACGTGATCAGTGCATGATCAGTCATGTGATAGTGTGTGATCAGCCACGTGATCAGTGCATGATAGCCACGTGATCAGTGCATGATCAGTCACGTGATCAGTGCATGATCAGTCACGTGATCAGTGCATGATCAGTCACGTGACCAGTGCATGGTTCCTACGTGATCATTGCATGACAGCCACGTGATCAGTGCATGATAGCCACGTGATCAGTGCATGAGTTACGTGATCCGAGTATGATCAGCCACGTGATCAGTGCATGAGTGCCACGTGATCAGTGCATGATAGTCACGTGACAGGTGTGTGATCAGCCACGTGATCAGTGCATGATCAGCCACGTGATCAGTGCATGATAGCCACGTGATCAGTGCATGATCAGTCACGTGATCAGTGCATGATCAGCCACGTGATCAGTGCATGATCAGTCACGTGATCAGTGCATGATCAGCCACGTGATCAGTGCATGATCAGTCACGTGATCAGTGCATGATATAGACGTGATCAGTGCATGATCAGTCACGTGATCAGTGCATGATAGCCACGTGATCAGTGCATGATCAGTCACGTGATCAGTGCATGATCAGTCACGTGACCAGTACATGGTAGCTACGTGATCATTGCATGATCAGCCACGTGATAGTGCATGATAGCCACGTGATCAGTGCATGATCAGTCACGTGATCAGTGCATGATCAGTCCGTGACCAGTACATGGTAGCTGCGTGATCATGCATGATCAGCCACGTGATCAGTGCATGATAGCCACGTGATCAGTGCATGATCAGTCACGTGATCAGTGCATGATCAGTCACGTGATCAGTGCATGATCAGCCACGTGATCAGTGCATGATCAGGCACGTGATCAGTGCATGTCCAGCCACGTGATCAGTGCATGATAGCCACGTGATCAGTGCATGATCAGTCACGTGATCAGTGCATGATCAGTTACGTGATCAGTGCATGATCAGCCACGTGATCAGTGCATGATCAGCCACGTGATCAGTGCATGATCAGCCACGTGATCAGTGCATGATCAGTCACGTGATCAGTGCATGATCAGCCACGTGATCAGTGCATGATCAGCCACGTGATCAGTGCATGATCAGCCACGTGATCAGTGCATGATCAGCCACGTGAACAGTGCATGCTCAGTCACGTGATCAGGGCCTGCTGAGCTGCGTGATTACTGTCTGCTCATCTGCTTGACAATTGCCAGCTGAGCTGCATGATTCCTGCCTGTCATCTGCTTGACAATTGCCAGCTGTGCTGCATAATTCCTGCCTGCTCAGCTGCTTGATTATTGCCAGCTGAGCAGCATGATTCCTCACACCTGAGTTCCATGATTATTGCCTGCTGACTGTTTGATTCGTGCCTACTCAGCTCTTTGTTTATTGCCTCCAGAGGCACATGATCAGTGTATGATAGCAAACATGATCAGCGCATGATCAGTCACATGATCAGTGCCATTAAGTCACGTGATCACTACATGATAGTCATGTGATCAGTCCATGCTCAGTCACGGTATCAGTGCATGATCAGCCACGTGATCAGTGCATGATCAGCCACGTGATCAGTGCATGATAGCCACGTGATCAGTGCATGATCAGTCACGTGATCAGTGCATGATCAGTCACGTGATCAGTGCATGATCAGCCACGTGATCAGTGCATGATCAGTCACCTGATGGGTGTATGATCAGTCACGTGACCAGTACATGGTAGCTACATGATCATTGCATGATCAGCCACGTGAGTAGTGCATGATAGCCACGTGATCAGTGCATGATCAGTCACGTGATCAGTGCATGATCAGTCACGTGATAGTGCATGATCAGCCACGTGATCAGTGCATGATAGCCACGTGATCAGTGCATGGTAGCCACGTGATCAGTGCATGATTATTCACGTTATCTGTACATGATCAGTCACGTGATACGTGTGTGATCAGCCACATGATCAGTGCGTGATGAGCCATGTGATCAGTGCAGGATCAATTACGTGATCAGTGCATGATCAGTCACGTGACCAGTACATGGTAGCTATGTGATCATTGCGTGATCAGCCACGTGATCAGTGCATAATAGCCACGTGATCAGTGCATGATCAGTCATGTGATCAGTGCATGATCAGTCACGTGATCAGTGTATGTTCAGCCACGTGATCAGTGCATGATATCCACGTGATCAGTGCCTGATAGCCACGGGATCAGTGCATGAGAGCCACGTGATCAGTGCATGATCAGTCACGTGATACATGTGTGATCAGCCACGTGATCAGTGCATGATAGCCACGTGATGTGTGCATGATCAGTTACGTGAACAGAGTATGATCAGCCACGTGATCAGTGCCTGAGTGCCACGTGATCAGTGCATGATATCCACGTGATCAGTGCCTGATAGCCACGGGATCAATGCATGAGAGCCACGTGATCAGTGCATGATCAGTCACGTGATACATGTGTGATCAGCCACGTGATCAGTGCATGATAGCCACGTGATGTGTGCATGATCAGTTACGTGAGCAGAGTATGATCAGCCACGTGATCAGTGCATGAGTGCCACGTGATCAGTGCATGATATCCACGTGATCAGTGCCTGATAGCCACGGGATCAATGCATGAGAGCCACGTGATCAGTGCATGATCAGTCACGTGATACATGTGTGATCAGCCACGTGATCAGTGCATGATAGCCACGTGATGTGTGCATGATCAGTTACGTGAGCAGAGTATGATCAGCCACGTGATCAGTGCATGAGTGCCACGTGATCAGTGCATGATATGTCACGTGACAGGTGTGTGATCAGCCACGTGAACAGTGCATGTTCAGCCAAGTGATCAGTGCATGATAGCCACGTGATCAGTGCATGATCAGTTACGTGAGCAGTGTATGATCAGCCACGTGATCAGTGCATAGTCAGACACGTGAACAGTGTATGATCAGCCACGTGATCAGTGCATGATATCCACGTGATCAGTGCATGATCATCACGTGATCAGTGCATGATCAGCCACGGGAATAGTGCATGCTCAGTCACGTGATAAGGGCCTGTTGAGCTGCGTGATTACTGTCTGCTCATCTGCTTGAAAATTGCCAGCTGGGCTGCATGATTCTTGCCTGTCATCTGCTTGACAATTGCCAGCTGTGCTGCATAATTCCTGCCTGCTCAGCTGCTTGATTATTGCCAGCTGAGCAGCATGATTCCTCACACCTGAGTTCCATGATTATTGCCTGCTGACTGTTTGATTCGTGCCTACTCAGCTCTTTGTTTATTGCCTCCAGAGGCAAATGATCGGTGTATGATAGCAAACATGATCAGCGCATGATCAGTCACATGATCAGAGCCATTAAGTCACGTGATCACTACATGATAGTCATGTGATCAGTCCATGCTCAGTCACGGTATCAGTGCATGATCAGCCACGTGATCAGTGCATGATCAGCCAGGTGATCAGTTCATGATAGCTATGTGATCAGTTCATGATTTGTCACGTGATCTGTGCATGACCAGGCAGGTGGTCAGTGTATGATCATCGACGTGATCAGTGCATGATCCCTCACCTAATGGGTGTATGATCAGTCACCTGAACGGTACATGGTAGCTACATGATCATTGCATGGTCAGCCACGTGAGTAGTGCATGATAGCCACGTGATCAGCACATGATCAGTCACATGATCAGCGCCATTAAGTCACGTGATCACTACATGATAGTCATGTGATCAGTCCATGCTCAGTCACGGTATCAGTGCATGATCAGCCACGTGATCAGTGCATGACCTGTCACATGATTAGTGTATGATCACCCACGTGATCAGTGCATGATCAGTCACCTGATGGGTGTATGATCATTCACGTGACTTGTACATGGTAGCTACATGATCATTGCATGATCAGCCACGTGAGTAGTGCATGATAGCCACGTGATCAGTGCATGATCAGTCACGTGATCAGTGCATGATATGTCACGTGACAGGTGTGTGATCAGCCACGTGAACAGTGCATGTTCAGCCAAGTGATCAGTGCATGATAGCCACGTGATCAGTGCATGATAGCCACGTGATCAGTGCATGATCAGCCACGTGATTAGTGCATGATAGCCATGTGATCACTGCATGATCAGCCACGTGAGCAGTGCCTGATAGGCACGTGATCAGTGCATGATCAGACACGAGATTAGTGCGTGATTAGTCACGTGATCAGTGCATGATCAGCCACGTGATCAGTGCATGACCAGGCACGTGAACAGTGTATGTCCAGCCAAGTGATCAGTGCATGACAGCCACGTGATCAGTGCATGATCAGTCACGTGATCAGTGTATGATCAGTCACGTGATCAATGTATGATCAGCCACGTGATCAGTGCATGATCAGTCACGTGATCAGTGTATGATCAGCCACGTGATCAGTGCATGACCAGGCACGTGATCAGTGTATGTCCAGCCAAGTGATCAGTGCATGATCAGTCACGTTATCAGTGCATGATCAGCCACATGATCAGTGCATGATTAATTACGTGATCAGTGCATGATCAGTCACGTGACCAGTACATGGTAGCTACGTGATCATTGCCTGATCAGCCACGTGAGCAGTGCATGATAGCCACGTGATCAGTGCATGATCAGCCATTTGATCAGTGCCTGATCAGTCACGTGATCAGTGCATGGTCAGTCACGTGTTCTGGGCCTGCTGAGCTGCGTGATTACTGTCTGATCATCTGCTTGACAATTGCCAGCTGAGCTGCACGATTCCTGCCTGTCATCTGCTTGACAATTGCCAGCTGTGCTGCATAATTCCTGCCTGCTCAGCTGCTTGATTATTGCCAGCTGAGCAGTATGATTCCTCACACCTGAGTTCCATGATTATTGCCTGCTGACTGTTTGATTCGTGCCTACTCAGCTCTTTGTTTATTGCCTCCAGAGGCACATGATCAGTGTATGATAGAAAACATGATCAGCGCATGATCAGTCACATGATCAGCGCCATTAAGTCACGTGATCACTACATGATAGTCATGTGATCACTCCATGCTCAGTCACGGTATCAGTGCATGATCAGCCACGTGATCAGTGCATGATCTGTCACATGATTAGTGTATGATCATCCATGTGATCAGTGCATGATCAGTCTCGTGATCAGTGCATGATAGCCACGTGATCAGTGCATGATCAGTCACCTGATGGGTGTATGATCATTCACGTGACCTGTACATGGTAGCTACATGATCATTGCATGATCAGCCACGTGAGTAGTGCATGATAGCCACGTGATCACTGCATGATCAGTCATGTGATCAGTGCATGATCAGTCATGGGACCAGTACATGGTAACTGCATGATCATCGCATGATCAGCCACGTGAGCAGTGCATGATAGCCACGTGATCAGTGCATGATCAATCACGTGTTCAGTGCATGATCAGTCATGTAATATGTGCATGACCAGGCATGTGATCAGTGTATGACCAGCCAAGTGACCAGTGCATGATAGCCACTTGGTCAGTGCATGATCAGTCAGGTGATCAGTGCATGATCAGTCATGTGACCAGTACATGGTAGCTGCGTGATCATCGCATGATCAGCCACGTGAGCAGTGCATGATAGCCACGTGATCAGTGCATGATCACACACGAGATCAGTGCATGACCAGGCACGTGATCAGTGTATGTCCAGCCAAGTGATCAGTGCATGATAGCCACGTGATCAGTGCATGATCAGTCACGTGATCAGTGCATGATCAGTCACGTGATCAGTACATGTTAGCCAGGTGATCAGTGCATGATCAGCCACGTGATTAGTGCATGACCAGGCACGTGATCAGTGTATGTCCAGCCAAGTGATCAGTGCATGATAGACACGTGATCAGTGCATGATCAGTTACGTGATCAGTGCATGATCAGTCACGTGATCAGTGCATGATAGCCAGGTGATCAGTGCATGATAGCCACGTGATCAGTGCATGATCAGTCACGTGATCAGTGCATGGTCAGTCACGTGATCAGTGCATGATCATCCACGTGATCAGTGTATGTCCAGCCAAGTGATCAGTGCATGAGAGCCACGTGATCAGTGCAAGATCAGTCACGTGATAGGTGTGTGATCAGCCATGTGAACAGTGCATGCTCAGTCACGTGATCAGGGCCTGCTGAGCTGCGTGATTACTGTCTGCTCATCTGCTTGACAATTGCTAGCTGAGCTGCACGATTCCTGCCTGCCATCTCCTTGACAATTGCCACCTGTGCTGCGTAATTCCTGCCTGCTCATCTATTTGATTTTTGCCAGCTGAACAGCATGATTTCTCAGAGCTGAGTTCCATGATTATAGCCTGCTGACTGTTTCCTGCCTACTCAGCTCTATGTTCTTTGCCTCCAGAGGCACATGATCAGTGTGTGACACCAAACATGATCAGCACATGATCAGTCACATGATCAATGCATGATAAGCCAGGTGATCAGTGCATGATCAATTATGTGATCAGTGCATGATCAGTCATGTGACCAGTACATAGTAGCTGCATGATCATTGCATGATCAGCCACGTGAGCAGTGCATGATAGCCACGTGATCACTGCATGATCAGTCACGTGACCAGTGCATGGTAACTACGTGATCATTGCATGATCAGCCACGTGAGCAGTGCATGATATCCACGTGATCAGTGCAGGATAACCACGTGATCACTTCATGATTAGTCACGTGATCAGTACATGATCAGTCACATGAACAGTGCATGATCATTTACGTGATCTGTGCATGATCAGTCACGTGACCAGTATATGGTAGTTTCGTTATCATTCCATGACGAACCACGTGAGCAGTGCATGGTAGCCACGTGATGTGTTCATGATGAGTTACGTGAGCAGAGTATGATCAGCCACGTGATCAGTGCATGATGTCACGTGACAGGTGTGTGATCAGCCACGTGAACAGTGCATGTTCAGCCACGTATTCAGTGCATGATAGCCACGTGATCAGTGCATGATCAGTTACGTGAGCAGTGTATGATAAGCCACGTGATCAGTGCATGGTCAGACACGTGAACAGTGTATGATCAGCCACGTGATCAGTGCATGATATCCAAGTGATCAGTGCATGATCAGTCACGTGATCAGTGTATGATCAGCCATGTGAACAGTGCATGCTCAGTCACGTGATCAGGGCCTGCTGAGCTGCGTGATTACTGTCTGCTCATCTGCTTGACAATTTCCAGCTGAGCTGCACGATTCCTGCCTGTCATCTCCTTGACAATTGCCACCTGTGCTGCGTAATCCTGCCTGCTCATCTACTTGATTATTGCCAGCTGAGCAGCATGATTTCTCAGAGGTGAGTTCCATGATTATAGCCTGCTGACTGATTCCTGCCTACTCAGCTCTATGTTCATTGCCTCCAGAGGCACATGATCAGTGTGTGACACCAAACATGATCAGCACATGGTCAGTCACATGATCAATGCATGATAAGCCATGTGATCAGTGCAAGATCAATTATGTGATCAGTGCATGATCAGTCATGTGACCAGTACATGGTAGCTGTGTGATCATTGCATGATCAGCCACGTGATCAGTGCATGAGAGACACGTGATCAGTGCATGATCAGTCACGTGATACATGTGTGATCAGCCACGTGATCAGTGCATGATGAGCCATGTGATCAGTGCAGGATCAATTACGTGATCAGTGCATGATCAGTCACGTGAACCGTACATGGTTGCTACGTGATCGTTGCATGATCAGCCACGTGAGCAGAGCATGATAGCCACGTGGTCAGTGCATGATCAGTCACGTGATCAGTACATGATCAGTCACGTGAACAGTGCATGATCATTTACGTGATCTTTGCATGATCAGTCAAGTTACCAGTATATGGTTGCTACGTGATGATTCCATGACGAGCCACGTGAGCAGTGCATGATAGCCACGTGATCAGTGGATGATCAGACACGAGATCAGTGCATGATCAGTCACGTGATCAGTGCATGATCAGCCACGTGATCAGTGCATGACCAGGCACGTGATCAGTGTATGTCCAGCCAAGTGATCAGTGCATGATAGCCACGTGATCAGTGCATGATCACTTATGTGATCAGTGTATGATCAGCCACGTGATCAGTGCATGATCAGCCACATGATCAGTGCATGATCAATTACCTGATCAGTGCATGATCAGTCACGTGACCAGTACATGGTAGCTACGTGATCATTGCTTGATCAGCCACATGATCAGTGCATGATAGCCACGTGATCAGTGCATGAGAGCCACGTGATCAGTGCATGATCAGTCATGTGATACGTGTGTGATCAGCCACGTGATCAGTGCATGATATCCACGTGATCAGTGCATGACAGGCACGTGATAAGTGCATGAGAGCCACGTGATCAGTGCATGATCAGTCACGTGATACATGTGTGATCAGCCACGTGATCAGTGCATGATGAGCCACGTGATCAGTGCAGGATCAATTACGTGATCAGTGCATGATCAGTCACGTGACCAGTACATGGTTGCTACGTGATCGTTGCATGATCAGCCACGTGAGCAGAGCATGATAGCCACGTGGTCAGTGCATGATCAGTCACGTGAACAGTGCATGATCATTTACGTGATCTTTGCATGATCAGTCACGTTACCAGTATATGGTGGCTACGTGATCATTCCATGACGAGCCACGTGAGCAGTGCATGATAGCCACGTGATGTGTGCATGAGTTACGTGAGCAGAGTATGATCAGCCACGTGATCAGTGCATGAGTGCCACGTGATCAGTGCATGATCAGTTACGTGAGCAGTGTATGATCAGCCACGTGATCAGTGCATGGTCAGACACGTGAACAGTGTATGATCAGCCACGTGATCAGTGCATGATATCCAAGTGATCAGTGCATGACCATCACGTGATCAGTGTATGATCAGCCACGTGAACAGTGCATGCTCAGTCACGTGATCTGGGCCTGCTGAGCTGCGTGATTCCTATCTGCTCATCTGCTTGACAATTGCCAGCTGAGCTGCACGATTCCTGACTGTCATCTGCTTGACAATTGCCAGCTGTGCTGCGTAATTCCTGCCTGCTCAGCTGCTTGATTATTGCCAGCTGAGCAGCATGATTACTCACACCTGTGTTCCATGATTATTGCCTGCTGACTGTTTGATTCGTGCCTACTCAGCTCTTTGTTTATTGCCTCCAGAGGCACATGATCAGTGTGTGATAGCAAACATGATCAGCGCATGATCAGTCACATGATCAGCGCGATTAAGTCACGTGATCTCTACATGATAGTCATGTGATCAGTCCATGCTCAGTCACGGTATCAGTGCATGATCAGCCACGTGATCAGTGCATGATCTGTCACAAGATTAGTGCATGATCATCCAAGTGATCAGTGCACGGGCAGTCATGTGATCAGTGCATGATATAGACGTGAACAGTGCATGATAAGTCTCGTGATCAGTGCATGATAGCCACGTGATCAGTGCATGATCAGTCACCTGAAGGGTGTATGATCATTCACGTGACCTGTACATGGTAGCTACATGATCATTGCATGATCAGCCTCGTGAGTAGTGCATGATAGCCACGTGATCACTGCATGATCAGTCACGTGATCAGTGCATGATGAGTCATGTGACCAGTACATGGTAGCTGCGTGATCATCGCATGATCAGCCACGTGAGCAGTGCATGATAGCCACGTGATCAGTGCATGATCAGACACGAGATCAGTGCATGATCATTCACGTGATCAGTGCATGATCAGCCACGTGATCAGTGCATGACCAGGCACGTGATCAGTGTATGTCCAGCCAAGTGATCAGTGCATGATAGCCACGTGATCAGTGCATGATCAGTCACGTGATCAGTGCATGATCAGTCACGTGATCAGTGTATGTTCAGGCACGTGATCAGTGCATGATCAGCCACATAATCAGTGCATGATCAATTATGTGATCATTGCCTGATCAGCCACGTGAGCAGTGCATGATAGCCATGTGATCAGTGCATGATCAGCCATGTGATCAGTGCCTGATCAGTAACGTGATCAGTGCATGGTCAGTCACGTGATCAGTGCATGATCATCCACGTGATCAGTGCATGTGAAGTCATGTAGTCAATGCATGATAGCACAGTGATCAGTGCACGATCAGTCCCATGATGAGTGTATGATCAGCCAAGTGATCAGTGCAAGATAGCTACGTGATCAGTGCATGATCAGTCACATGATCAGTGCATGATCATCACGTGATCAGTGTATGATCAGCCACGTGAACAGTGCATGCTCAGTCACGTGATCAGGGCCTGCTGAGCTGCGTGATTACTGTCTGCTCATCTGCTTGACAATTTCCAGCTGAGCTGCACGATTCCTGCCTGTCATCTCCTTGACAATTGCCACCTGTGCTGCGTAGTTCCTGCCTGCTCATCTACTTGATTATTGCCAGCTGAGCAGCATTTCTCAGAGCTGAGTTCCATGATTATAGCCTGCTGACTGATTCCTGCCGACTCAGCTCTATGTTCATTGCCTCCAGAGGCACATGATCAGTGTGTGACACCAAACATGATCAGCACATGATCAGTCACACGATCAATGCATGATAAGCCAGGTGATCAGTGCATGATCAATTATGTGATCAGTGCATGATCAGTCATGTGACCAGTACATGGTAGCTGTGTGATCATTGCATGATCAGCCACGTGAGCAGTGCATGATCAGTCACGTGATCAGTGCATGATGAGTCACGTGATCTGTGCATGATCAATCACGTGATCAGTGCATGATCAATTACCTGATCAGTGCATGATCAGTCACGTGACCAGTGCATGGTAGCTACGTGATCATTGCATGATCAGCCACGTGATCAGTGCATGATAGCCACGTGATCAGTGCATGATAGCCACGTGATCAGTGCATGATCAGTCACGTGATACGTGTGTGATCAGCCACTTGATCAGTGCATGTTATCCACGTGATCAGTGCAGGATAGCCACGTGATCACTTCATGATTATTTCCGTGATCTGTACATGATCAGTCACGTGATACGTGTGTGATCAGCCACCGGATCAGTGCGTGATGAGCCATGTGATCAGTGCAGGATCAATTACGTGATCAGTGCATGATCAGTCACGTGACCAGTACATGGTAGCTACGTGATCATTGCGTGATCAGCCACGTGATCAGTGCATTATAGCCACGTGATCACTGCATGATAGCCACGTGATCAGTGCATGAGAGCCACATGATCAGTGCATGATCAGTCACGTGATACATGTGTGATCAGCCACATGATCAGTGCATGATGAGCCACGTGATCAGTGCAGGATCAATTAAGTGATCAGTGCATGATCAGTCACGTGACATGTACATGGTTGCTACGTGATAGTTGCATGATCAGCCACGTGAGAAGAGCATGATAGCCACGTGATCAGTGCATGATCAGTCACGTGATCAGGACATGATCAGTCACGTGAACAGTGCATGATCATTTACGTGATCTGTGCTTTATCAGTCATGTGACCAGTATATGGTAGCTTCGTGATCATTCCATGACGAACCACGTGAGCAGTGCATGATAGCCACGTGATGTGTGCATGATGAGTTACGTGAGCAGAGTATGATGAGCCACGTGATCAGTGTATGAGTGCCACGTGATCAGTGCATGATATGTCACATGACAGGTGTGTGATCAGCCACGTGAACAGTGCATGTTCAGCCACGTGATCAGTGCATGATAGCCACGTGATCAGTGCATGAACAATTACGTGATCAGTGCATGATCACTCTCGTGATCATTGCATGAACAGCCGCGTGAGGAGTGCATGATAGCCACGTGATCAGTGCATGATCTGTCGCATGATCAGTGTATGATCATCCGGGTGATCAGTGCATGGGCAGTCATCTGATCAGTGCATGATATAGACGTATTCAGTGCATGATCAGTCTCGTGATCAGTGTATGATCAACCACGTGATCAGTGCACGATAGCAAGGTAATGAGTGCACGATAGCCAGATGATCAGTGCATTATCAGTCATGTGATCAGTGTATTATCAGCCAAGTAATCAGTGCATGATAGCCAACTGATCAGTGGATGATCCGTCACGTGATCAGTGCATGGTCAGTCACGTGATCATTGCATGATCAGCCACGTGATCAGTGCATGATCAATTTCGTGATCAGTGCATGGTCAGTCACGTGATCAGTACATGATCAGTCACGTGAACAGTGCATGATCAGTCATGTGATCAGTGTATGACCAGCCAAGTGATCAGTGCATGATAGCCAGGGGATCAGTGCATGATCAGTCACGTGATCAGTGCATGATCAATCACGTGATCAGTGTATTTTCAGCCACGTGATCAGTGCATGATCAGCCAAATGATAAGTGCATATTCAATTACGTGATCAGTGCATGATCAGCCACGTGATCAGTGCATGATCAGTCACGTGATCAGTACATGATCAGTCACGTGAACAGTGCGTGATCATTTACGTGAACTGTGCATGATCATTCACGTGACCAGTATATGGTAGCTACGTGATCATTCCATGACGAGCCACGGGAGCAGTGTATGATAGAAACGTGATGAGTGCATGATGAGTTACGAGCGCAGAGTATGATCAGCCACGTGATCAGTGCATGAGTGCCACGTGATCAGTGCATGATATGTCACGTGATAGGTGTGTGATCAGCCACGTGTACAGTGCATGTTCAGCCACGTGATCAGTGCATGATCACTTACATGAGCAGTGTATGATCAGCCACGTGAGCAGTGCATCGTCAGACACGTGAACAGTGTATGATCAGCCACGTGATCAGTGCATGATATCCAAGTGATCAGTGCATGATCAATCACATGATCAGTGTATGATCAGCCACGTGAACAGTGCATGCTTAGTCACGTGATCTGGGCCTGCTGAGCTGCGTTATTACTGTCTGATCATCTGCTTGACAATTGCCAGCTGAGCTGCACGATTCCTGCCTGTCATCTGCTTGACAATTGCCAGCTGTGCTGCATAATTCCTGCCTGCTCAGCTGCTTGATTATTGCCAGCTGAGCAGTATGATTCCTCACACCTGAGTTCCATGATTATTGCCTGCTGACTGTTTGATTCGTGCCTACTCAGCTCTTTGTTTATTGCCTCCAGAGGCACATGATCAGTGTATGATAGAAAACATGATCAGCGCATGATCAGTCACATGATCAGCGCCATTAAGTCACGTGATCACTACATGATAGTCATGTGATCACTCCATGCTCAGTCACGGTATCAGTGCATGATCAGCCACGTGATCAGTGCATGATCTGTCACATGATTAGTGTATGATCATCCAGGTGATCAGTGCATGATCAGTCTCGTGATCAGTGCATGATAGCCACGTGATCAGTGCATGATCAGTCACCTGATGGGTGTATGATCATTCACGTGACCTGTACATGGTAGCTACATGATCATTGCATGATCAGCCACGTGAGTAGTGCATGATAGCCACGTGATCACTGCATGATCAGTCATGTGATCAGTGCATGATCAGTCATGGGACCAGTACATGGTAACTGCATGATCATCGCATGATCAGCCACGTGAGCAGTGCATGATAGCCACGTGATCAGTGCATGATCAATCACGTGTTCAGTGCATGATCAGTCATGTAATATGTGCATGACCAGGCATGTGATCAGTGTATGACCAGCCAAGTGACCAGTGCATGATAGCCACGTGATCAGTGCATGATCAGTCAGGTGATCAGTGCATGATCAGTCATGTGACCAGTACATGGTAGCTGCGTGATCATCGCATGATCAGCCACGTGAGCAGAGCATGATAGCCACGTGATCAGTGCATGATCACACACGAGATCAGTGCATGACCAGGCACGTGATCAGTGTATGTCCAGCCAAGTGATCAGTGCATGATAGCCACGTGATCAGTGCATGATCAGTCACGTGATCAGTGCATGATCAGTCACGTGATCAGTGCATGTTAGCCAGGTGATCAGTGCATGATCAGCCACGTGATTAGTGCATGACCAGGCACGTGATCAGTGTATGTCCAGCCAAGTGATCAGTGCATGATAGACACGTGATCAGTGCATGATCAGTTACGTGATCAGTGCATGATCAGTCACGTGATCAGTGCATGATAGCCAGGTGATCAGTGCATGATAGCCACGTGATCAGTGCATGATCAGTCACGTGATCAGTGCATGGTCAGTCACGTGATCAGTGCATGATCATCCACGTGATCAGTGCATGTGGAGTCATGTAATCAATGCATAATAGCGCCTTGATCTGTGCACGGTCAGTCCCGTGATGTGTGTATGATCAGACAAGTGATCAGTGCAAGATACCTACGTGATCAGTGCATGATCAGTCATATGATCAGTGCATGTTTAGCCATGTCATCAGTGCATGATAGCCACGTGGTCAGTGCATACTATTATGGTAACAATGCATGCGCAAGCACGTGATCAGTGCATGAGAGCCACGTGATCAGTGCAAGATCAGTCACGTGATAGGTGTGTGATCAGCCATGTGAACAGTGCATGCTCAGTCACGTGATCAGGGCCTGCTGAGCTGCGTGATTACTGTCTGCTCATCTGCTTGACAATTGCTAGCTGAGCTGCACGATTCCTGCCTGCCATCTCCTTGACAATTGCCACCTGTGCTGCGTAATTCCTGCCTGCTCATCTATTTGATTTTTGCCAGCTGAGCAGCATGATTTCTCAGAGCTGAGTTCCATGATTATAGCCTGCTGACTGTTTCCTGCCTACTCAGCTCTATGTTCTTTGCCTCCAGAGGCACATGATCAGTGTGTGACACCAAACATGATCAGCACATGATCAGTCACATGATCAATGCATGATAAGCCAGGTGATCAGTGCATGATCAATTATGTGATCAGTGCATGATCAGTCATGTGACCAGTACATAGTAGCTGCATGATCATTGCATGATCAGCCACGTGAGCAGTGCATGATAGCCACGTGATCACTGCATGATCAGTCACGTGACCAGTGCATGGTAACTACGTGATCATTGCATGATCAGCCACGTGAGCAGTGCATGATATCCACGTGATCAGTGCAGGATAACCACGTGATCACTTCATGATTAGTCACGTGATCAGTACATGATCAGTCACATGAACAGTGCATGATCATTTACGTGATCTGTGCATGATCAGTCACGTGACCAGTATATGGTAGTTTCGTTATCATTCCATGACGAACCACGTGAGCAGTGCATGGTAGCCACGTGATGTGTTCATGATGAGTTACGTGAGCAGAGTATGATCAGCCACGTGATCAGTGCATGATGTCACGTGACAGGTGTGTGATCAGCCACGTGAACAGTGCATGTTCAGCCACGTATTCAGTGCATGATAGCCACGTGATCAGTGCATGATCAGTTACGTGAGCAGTGTATGATAAGCCACGTGATCAGTGCATGATCAGTTACCTGAGCACTGTATGATCAGCCACGTGATCAGTGCATGATATCCAAGTGATCAGTGCATGATCAGTCACGTGATCAGTGTATGATCAGCCATGTGAACAGTGCATGCTCAGTCACGTGATCAGGGCCTGCTGAGCTGCGTGATTACTGTCTGCTCATCTGCTTGACAATTTCCAGCTGAGCTGCACGATTCCTGCCTGTCATCTCCTTGACAATTGCCACCTGTGCTGCGTAATCCTGCCTGCTCATCTACTTGATTATTGCCAGCTGAGCAGCATGATTTCTCAGAGGTGAGTTCCATGATTATAGCCTGCTGACTGATTCCTGCCTACTCAGCTCTATGTTCATTGCCTCCAGAGGCACATGATCAGTGTGTGACACCAAACATGATCAGCACATGGTCAGTCACATGATCAATGCATGATAAGCCATGTGATCAGTGCATGATCAATTATGTGATCAGTGCATGATCAGTCATGTGACCAGTACATGGTAGCTGTGTGATCATTGCATGATCAGCCACGTGATCAGTGCATGAGAGACACGTGATCAGTGCATGATCAGTCACGTGATACATGTGTGATCAGCCACGTGATCAGTGCATGATGAGCCAGGTGATCAGTGCAGGATCAATTACGTGATCAGTGCATGATCAGTCACGTGAGCAGTACATGGTTGCTACGTGATCGTTGCATGATCAGCCACGTGAGCAGAGCATGATAGCCACGTGGTCAGTGCATGATCAGTCACGTGATCAGTACATGATCAGTCACGTGAACAGTGCATGATCATTTACGTGATCTTTGCATGATCAGTCACGTTACCAGTATATGGTTGCTACGTGATCATTCCATGACGAGCCACGTGAGCAGTGCATGATAGCCACGTGATCAGTGGATGATCAGACACGAGATCAGTGCATGATCAGTCACGTGATCAGTGCATAATCAGCCACGTGATCAGTGCATGACCAGGCACGTGATCAGTGTATGTCCAGCCAAGTGATCAGTGCATGATAGCCACGTGATCAGTGCATGATCAGTTATGTGATCAGTGTATGATCAGCCACGTGATCAGTGCATGATCAGCCACATGATCAGTGCATGATCAATTACCTGATCAGTGCATGATCAGTCACGTGACCAGTACATGGTAGCTACGTGATCATTGCTTGAACAGCCACATGATCAGTGCATGATAACCACGTGATCAGTGCATGAGAGCCACGTGATCAGTGCATGATCAGTCATGTGATACGTGGGTGATCAGCCACGTGATCAGTGCATGATATCCACGTGATCAGTGCATGACAGGCACGTGATAAGTGCATGAGAGCCACGTGATCAGTGCATGATCAGTCACGTGATACATGTGTGATCAGCCACGTGATCAGTGCATGATGAGCCACGTGATCAGTGCAGGATCAATTACGTGATCAGTGCATGATCAGTCACGTGACCAGTACATGGTTGCTACGTGATCGTTGCATGATCAGCCACGTGAGCAGAGAATGATAGCCACGTGGTCAGTGCATGATCAGTCACGTGAACAGTGCATGATCATTTACGTGATCTTTGCATGATCAGTCACGTTACCAGTATATGGTGGCTACGTGATCATTCCATGACGAGCCACGTGAGCAGTGCATGATAGCCACGTGATGTGTGCATGAGTTACGTGAGCAGAGTATGATCAGCCACGTGATCAGTGCATGAGTGCCACGTGATCAGTGCATGATCAGTTACGTGAGCAGTGTATGATCAGCCACGTGATCAGTGCATGATGAGCCACGTGATCAGTGCAGGATCAATTACGTGATCAGTGCATGATCAGTCACGTGACCAGTACATGGTTGCTACGTGATCGTTGCATGATCAGCCACGTGAGCAGAGCATGATAGCCACGTGGTCAGTGCATGATCAGTCACGTGAACAGTGCATGATCATTTACGTGATCTTTGCATGATCAGTCACGTTACCAGTATATGGTGGCTACGTGATCATTCCATGACGAGCCACGTGAGCAGTGCATGATAGCCACGTGATGTGTGCATGAGTTACGTGAGCAGAGTATGATCAGCCACGTGATCAGTGCATGAGTGCCACGTGATCAGTGCATGATCAGTTACGTGAGCAGTGTATGATCAGCCACGTGATCAGTGCATGGTCAGACACGTGAACAGTGTATGATCAGCCACGTGATCAGTGCATGATATCCAAGTGATCAGTGCATGACCATCACGTGATCAGTGTATGATCAGCCACGTGAACAGTGCATGCTCAGTCACGTGATCTGGGCCTGCTGAGCTGCGTGATTCCTATCTGCTCATCTGCTTGACAATTGCCAGCTGAGCTGCACGATTCCTGACTGTCATCTGCTTGACAATTGCCAGCTGTGCTGCGTAATTCCTGCCTGCTCAGCTGCTTGATTATTGCCAGCTGAGCAGCATGATTCCTCACACCTGTGTTCCATGATTATTGCCTGCTGACTGTTTGATTCGTGCCTACTCAGCTCTTTGTTTATTGCCTCCAGAGGCACATGATCAGTGTGTGATAGCAAACATGATCAGCGCATGATCAGTCACATGATCAGCGCGATTAAGTCACGTGATCTCTACATGATAGTCATGTGATCAGTCCATGCTCAGTCACGGTATCAGTGCATGATCAGCCACGTGATCAGTGCATGATCTGTCACAAGATTAGTGCATGATCATCCACGTGATCAGTGCACGGGCAGTCATGTGATCAGTGCATGATATAGACGTGAACAGTGCATGATAAGTCTCGTGATCAGTGCATGATAGCCACGTGATCAGTGCATGATCAGTCACCTGAAGGGTGTATGATCATTCACGTGACCTGTACATGGTAGCTACATGATCATTGCATGATCAGCCTCGTGAGTAGTGCATGATAGCCACGTGATCACTGCATGATCAGTCACGTGATCAGTGCATGATGAGTCATGTGACCAGTACATGGTAGCTGCGTGATCATCGCATGATCAGCCACGTGAGCAGTGCATGATAGCCACGTGATCAGTGCATGATCAGACACGAGATCAGTGCATGATCATTCACGTGATCAGTGCATGATCAGCCACGTGATCAGTGCATGACCAGGCACGTGATCAGTGTATGTCCAGCCAAGTGATCAGTGCATGATAGCCACGTGATCAGTGCATGATCAGTCACGTGATCAGTGCATGATCAGTCACGTGATCAGTGTATGTTCAGGCACGTGATCAGTGCATGATCAGCCACATAATCAGTGCATGATCAATTATGTGATCATTGCCTGATCAGCCACGTGAGCAGTGCATGATAGCCATGTGATCAGTGCATGATCAGCCATGTGATCAGTGCCTGATCAGTAACCTGATCAGTGCATGGTCAGTCACGTGATCAGTGCATGATCATCCACGTGATCAGTGCATGTGAAGTCATGTAGTCAATGCATGATAGCACAGTGATCAGTGCACGATCAGTCCCATGATGAGTGTATGATCAGCCAAGTGATCAGTGCAAGATAGCTACGTGATCAGTGCATGATCAGTCACATGATCAGTGCATGATCATCACGTGATCAGTGTATGATCAGCCACGTGAACAGTGCATGCTCAGTCACGTGATCAGGGCCTGCTGAGCTGCGTGATTACTGTCTGCTCATCTGCTTGACAATTTCCAGCTGAGCTGCACGATTCCTGCCTGTCATCTCCTTGACAATTGCCACCTGTGCTGCGTAGTTCCTGCCTGCTCATCTACTTGATTATTGCCAGCTGAGCAGCATTTCTCAGAGCTGAGTTCCATGATTATAGCCTGCTGACTGATTCCTGCCGACTCAGCTCTATGTTCATTGCCTCCAGAGGCACATGATCAGTGTGTGACACCAAACATGATCAGCACATGATCAGTCACACGATCAATGCATGATAAGCCAGGTGATCAGTGCATGTTCAATTATGTGATCAGTGCATGATCAGTCATGTGACCAGTACATGGTAGCTGTGTGATCATTGCATGATCAGCCACGTGAGCAGTGCATGATCAGTCACGTGATCAGTGCATGATGAGTCACGTGATCTGTGCATGATCAATCACGTGATCAGTGCATGATCAATTACCTGATCAGTGCATGATCAGTCACGTGACCAGTGCATGGTAGCTACGTGATCATTGCATGATCAGCCACGTGATCAGTGCATGATAGCCACGTGATCAGTGCATGATAGCCACGTGATCAGTGCATGATCAGTCACGTGATACGTGTGTGATCAGCCACTTGATCAGTGCATGTTATCCACGTGATCAGTGCAGGATAGCCACGTGATCACTTCATGATTATTTCCATGATCTGTACATGATCAGTCACGTGATACGTGTGTGATCAGCCACCGGATCAGTGCGTGATGAGCCATGTGATCAGTGCAGGATCAATTACGTGATCAGTGCATGATCAGTCACGTGACCAGTACATGGTAGCTACGTGATCATTGCGTGATCAGCCACGTGATCAGTGCATTATAGCCACGTGATCACTGCATGATAGCCACGTGATCAGTGCATGAGAGCCACATGATCAGTGCATGATCAGTCACGTGATACATGTGTGATCAGCCACATGATCAGTGCATGATGAGCCACGTGATCAGTGCAGGATCAATTAAGTGATCAGTGCATGATCAGTCACGTGACATGTACATGGTTGCTACGTGATAGTTGCATGATCAGCCACGTGAGAAGAGCATGATAGCCACGTGATCAGTGCATGATCAGTCACGTGATCAGGACATGATCAGTCACGTAAACAGTGCATGATCATTTACGTGATCTGTGCTTTATCAGTCATGTGACCAGTATATGGTAGCTTCGTGATCATTCCATGACGAACCACGTGAGCAGTGCATGATAGCCACGTGATGTGTGCATGATGAGTTACGTGAGCAGAGTATGATGAGCCACGTGATCAGTGTATGAGTGCCACGTGATCAGTGCATGATATGTCACATGACAGGTGTGTGATCAGCCACGTGAACAGTGCATGTTCAGCCACGTGATCAGTGCATGATAGCCACGTGATCAGTGCATGAACAATTACGTGATCAGTGCATGATCACTCTCGTGATCAGTACATGGTAGCTACGTGATCATTGCATGAACAGCCGCGTGAGGACTGCATGATAGCCACGTGATCAGTGCATGATCTGTCGCATGATCAGTGTATGATCATCCGGGTGATCAGTGCATGGGCAGTCATCTGATCAGTGCATGATATAGACGTGATCAGTGCATGATCAGTCTCGTGATCAGTGTATGATCAACCACGTGATCAGTGCACGATAGCCAGGTAATGAGTGCACGATAGCCAGATGATCAGTGCATTATCAGTCATGTGATCAGTGTATTATCAGCCAAGTAATCAGTGCATGATAGCCAACTGATCAGTGGATGATCCGTCACGTGATCAGTGCATGGTCAGTCACGTGATCATTGCATGATCAGCCACGTGATCAGTGCATGATCAATTTCGTGATCAGTGCATGGTCAGTCACGTGATCAGTACATGATCAGTCACGTGAACAGTGCATGATCAGTCATGTGATCAGTGTATGACCAGCCAAGTGATCAGTGCATGATAGCCAGGGGATCAGTGCATGATCAGTCACGTGATCAGTGCATGATCAATCACGTGATCAGTGTATTTTCAGCCACGTGATCAGTGCATGATCAGCCAAATGATAAGTGCATATTCAATTACGTGATCAGTGCATGATCAGCCACGTGATCAGTGCATGATCAGTCACGTGATCAGTACATGATCAGTCACGTGAACAGTGCGTGATCATTTACGTGAACTGTGCATGATCATTCACGTGACCAGTATATGGTAGCTACGTGATCATTCCATGACGAGCCACGGGAGCAGTGTATGATAGAAACGTGATGTGTGCATGATGAGTTACGAGCGCAGAGTATGATCAGCCACGTGATCAGTGCATGAGTGCCACGTGATCAGTGCATGATATGTCACGTGATAGGTGTGTGATCAGCCACATGTACAGTGCATGTTCAGCCACGTGATCAGTGCATGATCACTTACATGAGCAGTGTATGATCAGCCACGTGAGCAGTGCATCGTCAGACACGTGAACAGTGTATGATCAGCCACGTGATCAGTGCATGATATCCAAGTGATCAGTGCATGATCAATCACGTGATCAGTGTATGATCAGCCACGTGAACAGTGCATGCTCAGTCACGTGATCTGGGCCTGCTGAGCTGCGTTATTACTGTCTGATCATCTGCTTGACAATTGCCAGCTGAGCTGCACGATTCCTGCCTGTCATCTGCTTGACAATTGCCAGCTGTGCTGCATAATTCCTGCCTGCTCAGCTGCTTGATTATTGCCAGCTGAGCAGTATGATTCCTCACACCTGAGTTCCATGATTATTGCCTGCTGACTGTTTGATTCGTGCCTACTCAGCTCTTTGTTTATTGCCTCCAGAGGCACATGATCAGTGTATGATAGCAAACATGATCAGCGCATGATCAGTCACATGATCAGCGCCATTAAGTCACGTGATCACTACATGATAGTCATGTGATCACTCCATGCTCAGTCACGGTATCAGTGCATGATCAGCCACGTGATCAGTGCATGATCTGTCACATGATTAGTGTATGATCATCCATGTGATCAGTGCATGATCAGTCTCGTGATCAGTGCATGATAGCCACGTGATCAGTGCATGATCAGTCACCTGATGGGTGTATGATCATTCACGTGACCTGTACATGGTAGCTACATGATCATTGCATGATCAGCCACGTGAGTAGTGCATGATAGCCACGTGATCAGTGCATGATCAGTCAGGTGACCAGTACATGGTAGCTGCGTGATCATCGCATGATCAGCCACGTGAGCAGTGCATGATAGCCACGTGATCAGTGCATGATCACACACGAGATCAGTGCATGATCAGTCACGTGATCAGTGCATGCTAGCCAGGTGATCAGTGCATGATCAGCCACGTGATTAGTGCATGACCAGGCACGTGATCAGTGTATGTCCAGCCAAGTGATCAGTGCATGATAGACACGTGATCAGTGCATGATCAGTTACGTGATCAGTGCATGATCAGTCACGTGATCAGTGCATGATAGCCAGGTGATCAGTGCATGATAGCCACGTGATCAGTGCATGATCAGTCACGTGATCAGTGCATGGTCAGTCACGTGATCAGTGCATGATCATCCACGTGATCAGTGCATGTGGAGTCATGTAATCAATGCATAATAGCGCCTTGATCTGTGCACGGTCAGTCCCGTGATGTGTGTATGATCAGACAAGTGATCAGTGCAAGATACCTACGTGATCAGTGCATGATCAGTCATATGATCAGTGCATGTTTAGCCATGTCATCAGTGCATGATAGCCACGTGGTCAGTGCATACTATTACGGTAACAATGCATGCGCAAACACGTGATCAGTGCATGAGAGCCACGTGATCAGTGCAAGATCAGTCACGTGATAGGTGTGTGATCAGCCATGTGAACAGTGCATGCTCAGTCACGTGATCAGGGCCTGCTGAGCTGCGTGATTACTGTCTGCTCATCTGCTTGACAATTGCTAGCTGAGCTGCACGATTCCTGCCTGCCATCTCCTTGACAATTGCCACCTGTGCTGCGTAATTCCTGCCTGCTCATCTATTTGATTTTTGCCAGCTGAGCAGCATGATTTCTCAGAGCTGAGTTCCATGATTATAGCCTGCTGACTGTTTCCTGCCTACTCAGCTCTATGTTCTTTGCCTCCAGAGGCACATGATCAGTGTGTGACACCAAACATGATCAGCACATGATCAGTCACATGATCAATGCATGATAAGCCAGGTGATCAGTGCATGATCAATTATGTGATCAGTGCATGATCAGTCATGTGACCAGTACATAGTAGCTGCATGATCATTGCATGATCAGCCACGTGAGCAGTGCATGATAGCCACGTGATCACTGCATGATCAGTCACGTGACCAGTGCATGGTAACTACGTGATCATTGCATGATCAGCCACGTGAGCAGTGCATGATATCCACGTGATCAGTGCAGGATAACCACGTGATCACTTCATGATAAGTCACGTGATCAGTACATGATCAGTCACATGAACAGTGCATGATCATTTACGTGATCTGTGCATGATCAGTCACGTGACCAGTATATGGTAGTTTCGTTATCATTCCATGACGAACCACGTGAGCAGTGCATGGTAGCCACGTGATGTGTTCATGATGAGTTACGTGAGCAGAGTATGATCAGCCACGTGATCAGTGCATGATGTCACGTGACAGGTGTGTGATCAGCCACGTGAACAGTGCATGTTCAGCCACGTATTCAGTGCATGATAGCCACGTGATCAGTGCATGATCAGTTACGTGAGCAGTGTATGATAAGCCACGTGATCAGTGCATGGTCAGACACGTGAACAGTGTATGATCAGCCACGTGATCAGTGCATGATATCCAAGTGATCAGTGCATGATCAGTCACGTGATCAGTGTATGATCAGCCATGTGAACAGTGCATGCTCAGTCACGTGATCAGGGCCTGCTGAGCTGCGTGATTACTGTCTGCTCATCTGCTTGACAATTTCCAGCTGAGCTGCACGATTCCTGCCTGTCATCTCCTTGACAATTGCCACCTGTGCTGCGTAATCCTGCCTGCTCATCTACTTGATTATTGCCAGCTGAGCAGCATGATTTCTCAGAGGTGAGTTCCATGATTATAGCCTGCTGACTGATTCCTGCCTACTCAGCTCTATGTTCATTGCCTCCAGAGGCACATGATCAGTGTGTGACACCAAACATGATCAGCACATGGTCAGTCACATGATCAATGCATGATAAGCCATGTGATCAGTGCATGATCAATTATGTGATCAGTGCATGATCAGTCATGTGACCAGTACATGGTAGCTGTGTGATCATTGCATGATCAGCCACGTGATCAGTGCATGAGAGACACGTGATCAGTGCATGATCAGTCACGTGATACATGTGTGATCAGCCACGTGATCAGTGCATGATGAGCCATGTGATCAGTGCAGGATCAATTACGTGATCAGTGCATGATCAGTCACGTGAACCGTACATGGTTGCTACGTGATTGTTGCATGATCAGCCACGTGAGCAGAGCATGATAGCCACGTGGTCAGTACATGATCAGTCACGTGAACAGTGCATGATCATTTACGTGAAATTTGCATGATCAGTCACGTTACCAGTATATGGTTGCTACGTGATCATTCCATGACGAGCCACGTGAGCAGTGCATGATAGCCACGTGATCAGTGGATGATCAGACACGAGATCAGTGCATGATCAGTCACGTGATCAGTGCATAATCAGCCACGTGATCAGTGCATGACCAGGCACGTGATCAGTGTATGTCCAGCCAAGTGATCAGTGCATGATAGCCACGTGATCAGTGCATGATCAGTTATGTGATCAGTGTATGATCAGCCACGTGATCAGTGCATGATCAGCCACATGATCAGTGCATGATCAATTACCTGATCAGTGCATGATCAGTCACGTGACCAGTACATGGTAGCTACGTGATCATTGCTTGATCAGCCACATGATCAGTGCATGATAGCCACGTGATCAGTGCATGAGAGCCACGTGATCAGTGCATGATCAGTCATGTGATACGTGTGTGATCAGGCACGTGATCAGTGCATGATATCCACGTGATCAGTGCATGACAGGCACGTGATAAGTGCATGAGAGCCACGTGATCAGTGCATGATCAGTCACGTGATACATGTGTGATCAGCCACGTGATCAGTGCATGATGAGCCACGTGATCAGTGCAGGATCAATTACGTGATCAGTGCATGATCAGTCACGTGACCAGTACATGGTTGCTACGTGATCGTTGCATGATCAGCCACGTGAGCAGAGCATGATAGCCACGTGGTCAGTGCATGATCAGTCACGTGAACAGTGCATGATCATTTACGTGATCTTTGCATGATCAGTCACGTTACCAGTATATGGTGGCTACGTGATCATTCCATGACGAGCCACGTGAGCAGTGCATGATAGCCACGTGATGTGTGCATGAGTTACGTGAGCAGAGTATGATCAGCCACGTGATCAGTGCATGAGTGCCACGTGATCAGTGCATGATCAGTTACGTGAGAGGTGTATGATCAGCCACGTGATCAGTGCATGGTCAGACACGTGAACAGTGTATGATCAGCCACGTGATCAGTGCATGATATCCAAGTGATCAGTGCATGACCATCACGTGATCAGTGTATGATCAGCCACGTGAACAGTGCATGCTCAGTCACGTGATCTGGGCCTGCTGAGCTGCGTGATTCCTATCTGCTCATCTGCTTGACAATTGCCAGCTGAGCTGCACGATTCCTGACTGTCATCTGCTTGACAATTGCCAGCTGTGCTGCGTAATTCCTGCCTGCTCAGCTGCTTGATTATTGCCAGCTGAGCAGCATGATTCCTCACACCTGTGTTCCATGATTATTGCCTGCTGACTGTTTGATTCGTGCCTACTCAGCTCTTTGTTTATTGCCTCCAGAGGCACATGATCAGTGTGTGATAGCAAACATGATCAGCGCATGATCAGTCACATGATCAGCGCGATTAAGTCACGTGATCTCTACATGATAGTCATGTGATCAGTCCATGCTCAGTCACGGTATCAGTGCATGATCAGCCACGTGATCAGTGCATGATCTGTCACAAGATTAGTGCATGATCATCCACGTGATCAGTGCACGGGCAGTCATGTGATCAGTGCATGATATAGACGTGAACAGTGCATGATAAGTCTCGTGATCAGTGCATGATAGCCACGTGATCAGTGCATGATCAGTCACCTGAAGGGTGTATGATCATTCACGTGACCTGTACATGGTAGCTACATGATCATTGCATGATCAGCCTTGTGAGTAGTGCATGATAGCCACGTGATCACTGCATGATCAGTCACGTGATCAGTGCATTATCAGTCATGTGACCAGTACATGGTACCTGCGTGATCATGGCATGATCAGCCACGTGAGCAGTGCATGATAGCCACGTGATCAGTGCATGACCAGACACGAGATCAGTGCATGATCAGTCACGTGATCAGTGCATGATCAGCCACGTGATCAGTGCATGACCAGGCACGTGATCAGTGTATGTCCAGCCAAGTGATCAGTGCATGATAGCCACGTGATCAGTGCATGATCAGTCACGTGATCAGTGCATGATCAGTTATGTGATCAGTGTGTGATCAGCCACATGATCAGTGCATTATCAATTACGTGATCAGTGCATGATCAGTCACGTGACAAGTACATGGTAGCTACGTGATCATTGCCTGCTCAGCCACATGATCAGTGCATGATAGCCACGTGATCAGTGCATGATAGCCACGTGATCAGTGCATGATCAGTCATGTGATACGTGTGTGATTAGCCAGGTGATCAGTGCATGACAGCCACGTGATCAGTGCATGAGAGCCACGTGATCAGTGCATGAACAGTCACGTGATACATGTGTGATCAGCGACGTGATCAGTGCATGATGAGCCACGTGATCACTGCAGGATCAATTACGTGATCAGTGCATGATCAGTCACGTGACCAGTACATGGTTGCTACGTGATCGTTGCATGATCAGCCACGTGAGCAGAGCCTGATAGCCACGTGGTCAGTGCATGATCAGCCACGTGATCAGTGCATGAGTGCCACGTGATCAGTGCATGATATGTCACGTGACAGGTGTGTGATCAGCCACGTGAACAGTGCATGTTCAGCCACGTGATCAGTGCATGATAGCCACGTGATCAGTGCATGATCAGTTACGTGAGCAGTGTATGATCAGCCACGTGATCAGTGCATGGTCAGACACGTGAACATTGTATGATCAACCACGTGATCAGTGCATGATATCCAAGTGATCAGTGCATGATCATCACGTGATCAGTGTATGATCAGCCACGTGAACAGTGCATGCTCAGTAACGTGATCTGGGCCTGCTGAACTGCGTGATTCCTGTCTGCTCATCTGCTTGACAATTGCCAGCTGAGCTGCACGATTCCTGCCTGTCATCTGCTTGACAATTGCCAGCTGTGCTGCGTAATTCCTTCCTGCTTAGCTGCTTGATTATTGCCAGCTGAGCAGCATGATTCCTCACACCTGTGTTCCATGATTATTAACTGCTGACTGTTTGATTCGTGCCTACTCAGCTCTTTGTTTATTGCCTCCAGAGGCACATGATCAGTGTGTGATAGCAAACATGATCAGCGCATGATCAGTCACAAGATCAGCGCCATTAAGTCACGTAATCACTACATGATAGTCATGTGATCAGTCCATGCTCAGTCACGGTATCAGTGCATGATCAGCCACGTGATCAGTG
Source organism: Bos javanicus (assembly GCF_032452875.1). NCBI lineage: Eukaryota > Metazoa > Chordata > Mammalia > Artiodactyla > Bovidae > Bos > Bos javanicus. The sequence continues at coordinate 463,858 of NW_026893634.1, forward strand.
CATGATCTGTCACAAGATTAGTGTATGATCATCCACGTGATCAGTGCACGGGCAGTCATGTGATCAGTGCATGATATAGACGTGAACAGTGCATGATCAGTCTCGTGATCAGTGCATGATAGCCACGTGATCAGTGCAGGATCAGTCACCTGATGGGTGTATGATCATTCACGTGACCTGTACATGGTAGCTACATGATCATTGCATGATCAGCCACGTAAGTAGTGCATGATAGCCACGTGATCACTGCATGATCAGTCACGTGATCAGTGCATGATCAGTCATGTGACCAGTACATGGGAGCTGCGTGATCATGGCATGATCAGCCACGTGAGCAGTGCATGATAGCCACGTGATCAGTGCATGATCAGACACGAGATCAGTGCATGATCAGTCACGTGATCAGTGCATGATCAGCCACGTGATCAGTGCATGACCAGGCACGTGATCAGTGTATGTCCAGCCAAGTGATCAGTGCATGATAGCCACGTGATCAGTCCATGATCAGTCACGTGATCAGTGCATGATCAGTTATGTGATCAGTGCATGTTCAGCCACGTTATCAGTGCATGATCAGCCACATGATCATTGCATGATCAATTACGTGATCAGTGCATGATCAGTCACGTGATCAGTACATGATCAGTCACGTGAACAGTGCATGATCTGTCGCATGATCAGTGTATGATCATCCGGGTGATCAGTGCATGGGCAGTCATCTGATCAGTGCATGATATAGACGTGATCAGTGCATGATCAGTCTCGTGATCAGTGTATGATCAACCACGTGATCAGTGCACGATAGCCAGGTAATGAGTGCACGATAGCCAGATGATCAGTACATTATCAGTCATGTGATCAGTGTATTATCAGCCAAGTAATCAGTGCATGATAGCCAACTGATCAGTGGATGATCCGTCACGTGATCAGTGCATGGTCAGTCACGTGATCATTGCATGATCAGCCACGTGATCAGTGCATGATCAATTTCGTGATCAGTGCATGGTCAGTCACGTGATCAGTACATGATCAGTCACGTGAACAGTGCATGATCAGTCATGTGATCAGTGTAAGACCAGCCAAGTGATCAGTGCATGATAGCCAGGTGATCAGTGCATGATCAGTCACGTGATCAGTGCATGATCAATCACGTGATCAGTGTATTTTCAGCCACGTGATCAGTGCATGATCAGCCACATGATAAGTGCATATTCAATTACGTGATCAGTGCATGATCAGCCACGTGATCAGTGCATGATCAGTCACGTGATCAGTACATGATCAGTCACGTGAACAGTGCGTGATCAGTCACGTGAACTGTGCATGATCATTCACGTGACTAGTATATGGTAGCTACGTGATCATTCCATGACAGCCACGTGAGCAGTGTATGATAGAAACGTGATGTGTGCATGATGAGTTACGTGCGCAGAGTATGATCAGCCACGTGATCAGTGCATGAGTGCCACGTGATCAGTGCATGATATGTCACGTGACAGGTGTGTGATCAGCCACGTGTACAGTGCATGTTCAGCCACGTGATCAGTGCATGATCACTTACATGAGCAGTGTATGATCAGCCACGTGAGCAGTGCATCGTCAGACACGTGAACAGTGCATGATCAGCCACGTGATAAGTGCATGATATCCAAGTGATCAGTGCATGATCAATCACGTGGTCAGTGTATGATCAGCCACCTGAACAGTGCATGCTCAGTCACGTGATCTGGGCCTGCTGAGCTGCGTTATTACTGTCTGATCATCTGCTTGACAATTGCCAGCTGAGCTGCACGATTCCTGCCTGTCATCTGCTTGACAATTGCCAGCTGTGCTGCATAATTCCTGCCTGCTCAGCTGCTTGATTATTGCCAGCTGAGCAGTATGATTCCTCACACCTGAGTTCCATGATTATTGCCTGCTGACTGTTTGATTCGTGCCTACTCAGCTCTTTGTTTATTGCCTCCAGAGGCACATGATCAGTGTATGATAGAAAACATGATCAGCGCATGATCAGTCACATGATCAGCGCCATTAAGTCACGTGATCACTACATGATAGTCATGTGATCAGTCCATACTCAGTCACGGTATCAGTGCATGATCAGCCACGTGATCAGTGCATGATCTGTCACATGATTAGTGTATGATCATCCATGTGATCAGTGCATGATCAGTCTCGTGATCAGTGCATGATAGCCACGTGATCAGTGCATGATCAGTCACCTGATGGGTGTATGATCATTCACGTGACCTGTACATGGTAGCTACATGATCATTGCATGATCAGCCACGTGAGTAGTGCATGATAGCCACGTGATCACTGCATGATCAGTCATGTGATCAGTGCATGATCAGTCATGGGACCAGTACATGGTAACTGCATGATCATCGCATGATCAGCCACGTGAGCAGTGCATGATAGCCACGTGATCAGTGCATGATCAATCACGTGATCAGTGCATGATCAGTCATGTGATATGTGCATGACCAGGCATGTGATCAGTGAATGACCAGCCAAGTGATCAGTGCATGATAGCCACGTGATCAGTGCATGATCAGTCAGGTGATCAGTGCATGATCAGTCATGTGACCAGTACATGGTAGCTGCTTTATCATCGCATGATCAGCCACGTGAGCAGTGCATGATAGCCACGTGATCAGTGCATGATCACACACGAGATCAGTGCATGACCAGGCACGAGATCAGTGTATGTCCAGCCAAGTGATCAGTGCATGATAGCCACGTGATCAGTGCATGATCAGTCACGTGATCAGTGCATGATCAGTCACGTGATCAGTGCATGTTAGCCAGGTGATCAGTGCATGATCAGCCACGTGATTAGTGCATGACCAGGCACGTGATCAGTGTATGTCCAGCCAAGTGATCAGTGCATGATAGACACGTGATCAGTGCATGATCAGTTACGTGATCAGTGCATGATCAGTCACGTGATCAGTGCATGATAGCCAGGTGATCAGTGCATGATCAGCCACGTGATCAGTGCATGATCAGTCACGTGATCAGTGCATGGTCAGTCACGTGATCAGTGCATGATCAGCCACGTGAGTAGTGCATGATCAGCCACGTGATCACTGTATGATCAGCCACGTGAACAGTGCATGCTCAGTCACGTGATCTGGGCCTGCTGAGCCGCGTGATTCCTATCTGCTCATCTGCTTGACAATTGCCAGCTGAGCTGCACGATTCCTGACTGTCATCTGCTTGACAATTGCCAGCTGTGCTGCGTAATTCCTGCCTGCTCAGCTGCTTGATTATTGCCAGCTGAGCAGCATGATTCCTCACACCTGTGTTCCATGATTATTAACTGCTGACTGTTTGATTCGTGCCTACTCAGCTCTTTGTTTATTGCCTCCAGAGGCACATGATCAGTGCATGATAGCAAACATGATCAGTGCATGATCAGTCACATGATCAGCGCCATTAAGTCACGTGATCACTACATGATAGTCATGTGATCAGTCCATGCTCAGTCACGGTATCAGTGCATGATCAGCCACGTGATCAGTGCATGATCAGGCACGTGATCAGTGTATGATCAGCCACGTGATCAGTGCATGATAGCCACGTGATCAGTGCATGATCAGTCACGTGATCAGTGCATGATCAGTCACGTGATCAGTGCATGATCAGCCACGTGATCAGTGCATGATCAGTTACGTGATCAGTGCATGATCAGTCACGTGACCAGTACATGGTAGCTACGTGATCATTGCATGATCAGCCACGTGATCAGTGCATGATAGCCACGTGATCAGTGCATGATCAGCCACGTGATCAGTGCATGATCAGTCATGTGATCAGTGCATGATCAGCCACGTGATCAGTGCATGATCAGCCACGTGATCAGTGCATGATAGCCACGTGATCAGTGCATGATCAGTCACGTGATACAGTGTGATCAGCCACGTGATCAGTGCATGATCAGCCACGTGATCAGTGCATGATCAATTACGTGATCAGTGCATGATCAGTCACGTGACCAGTACATGGTAGCTACGTGATCGTTGCATGATCAGCCACGTGAGCAGTGCATGATAGCCACGTGATCAGTGCATGATCAGCCACGTGATCAGTGCATGAGTGCCACGTGATCAGTGCATGATATGTCACGTGACAGGTGTGTGATCAGCCACGTGAACAGTGCATGATCAGCCACGTGATCAGTGCATGATAGCCACGTGATCAGTGCATGATCAGTTACGTGAGCAGTGTATGATCAGCCACGTGATCAGTGCATGGTCAGACACGTGAACATTGTATGATCAGCCACGTGATCAGTGCATGATATCCAAGTGATCAGTGCATGATCATCACGTGATCAGTGTATGATCAGCCACGTGAACAGTGCATGCTCAGTCACGTGATCTGGGCCTGCTGAGCTGCGTGATTACTGTCTGCTCATCTGCTTGACAATTGCCAGCTGAGCTGCACGATTCCTGCCTGTCATCTGCTTGACAATTGCCAGCTGTGCTGCGTAATTCCTGCCTGCTCAGCTGCTTGATTATTGCCAGCTGAGCAGCATGATTCCTCACACCTGAGTTCCATGATTATTGCCTGCTGACTGTTTGATTCGTGCCTACTCAGCTCTTTGTTTATTGCCTCCAGAGGCACATGATCAGTGTATGATAGCAAACATGATCAGCGCATGATCAGTCACATGATCAGCGCCATTAAGTCACGTGATCACTACATGATAGTCATGTGATCAGTCCATGCTCAGTCACGGTATCAGTGCATGATCAGCCACGTGATCAGTGCATGATCTGTCACAAGATTAGTGTATGATCATCCACGTGATCAGTGCATGGGCAGTCATGTGATCAGTGCATGATATAGACGTGATCAGTGCATGATCAGTCTCGTGATCAGTGCATGATAGCCACGTGATCAGTGCATGATCAGTCACCTGATGGGTGTATGATCATTCACGTGACCTGTACATGGTAGCTACATGATCATTGCATGATCAGCCACGTGAGTAGTGCATGATAGCCACGTGATCACTGCATGATCAGTCACGTGATCAGTGCATGATCAGTCATGTGACCAGTACATGGTAGCTGCGTGATCATGGCATGATCAGCCACGTGAGCAGTGCATGATAGCCACGTGATCAGTGCATGATCAGACACGTGATCAGTGCATGATCAGTCACGTGATCAGTGCATGATCAGCCACGTGATCAGTGCATGATCAGGCACGTGATCAGTGTATGATCAGCCACGTGATCAGTGCATGATAGCCACGTGATCAGTGCATGATCAGTCACGTGATCAGTGCATGATCAGTCACGTGATCAGTACATGGTAGCTACGTGATCAGTGCATGATCAGCCACGTGATCAGTGCATGATAGCCACGTGATCAGTGCATGATAGCCACGTGATCAGTGCATGATCAGTCATGTGATACGTGTGTGATCAGCCACGTGATCAGTGCATGATATCCACGTGATCAGTGCATGACAGTCACGTGATCAGTGCATGAGCCACGTGATCAGTGCATGATCAGTCACGTGATACATGTGTGATCAGCCACGTGATCAGTGCATGATGAGCCACGTGATCAGTGCATGATCAATTACGTGATCAGTGCATGATCAGTCACGTGACCAGTACATGGTTGCTACGTGATCGTTGCATGATCAGCCACGTGAGCAGTGCATGATAGCCACGTGATCAGTGCATGATCAGTCACGTGATCAGTGCATGATCAGTCACGTGAACAGTGCATGATCATTTACGTGATCAGTGCATGATCAGTCACGTTGCCAGTATATGGTTGCTACGTGATCATTGCATGATCAGCCACGTGAGCAGTGCATGATAGCCACGTGATGTGTGCATGAGTTACGTGAGCAGAGTATGATCAGCCACGTGATCAGTGCATGAGTGCCACGTGATCAGTGCATGATATGCACGTGACAGTGTGTGATCAGCCACGTGATCAGTGCATGATCAGCCACGTGATCAGTGCATGATAGCCACGTGATCAGTGCATGATCAGTCACGTGATCAGTGCATGATCAGCCACGTGATCAGTGCATGATCAGTCACGTGATACATGTGTGATCAGCCACGTGATCAGTGCATGATATCCACGTGATCAGTGCATGATCAGTCACGTGATCAGTGCATGATCAGTCACGTGACCAGTGCATGGTTGCTACGTGATCGTGCATGATCAGCCACGTGAGCAGTGCATGATAGCCACGTGATCAGTGCATGATCAGTCACGTGATCAGTGCATGATCAGTCACGTGATCAGTGCATGATCATTTACGTGATCAGTGCATGATCAGTCACGTGACCAGTATATGGTTGCTACGTGATCATTGCATGATCAGCCACGTGATCAGTGCATGATAGCCACGTGATCAGTGCATGAGTTACGTGATCAGTGTATGATCAGCCACGTGATCAGTGCATGAGTGCCACGTGATCAGTGCATGATAGTCACGTGATCAGTGCATGATCAGCCACATGATCAGTGCATGATCAGCCACGTGATCAGTGCATGATAGCCACGTGATCAGTGCATGATCAGTCACGTGATCAGTGCATGATCAGCCACGTGATCAGTGCATGATCAGTCACGTGATCAGTGCATGATCATCCACGTGATCAGTGCATGGGCAGTCATGTGATCAGTGCATGATATAGACGTGATCAGTGCATGATCAGTCACGTGATCAGTGCATGATAGCCACGTGATCAGTGCATGATCAGTCACCTGATGGGTGTATGATCATTCACGTGACCTGTACATGGTAGCTACATGATCATTGCATGATCAGCCACGTGAGTAGTGCATGATAGCCACGTGATCAGTGCATGATCAGTCACGTGATCAGTGCATGATCAGTCATGTGACCAGTACATGGTAGCTGCGTGATCATGGCATGATCAGCCACGTGAGCAGTGCATGATAGCCACGTGATCAGTGCATGATCAGACACGTGATCAGTGCATGATCAGTCACGTGATCAGTGCATGATCAGCCACGTGATCAGTGCATGATCAGGCACGTGATCAGTGTATGTCAGCCACGTGATCAGTGCATGATAGCCACGTGATCAGTGCATGATCAGTCACGTGATCAGTGCATGATCAGTTACGTGATCAGTGCATGATCAGCCACGTGATCAGTGCATGATCAGCCACGTGATCAGTGCATGATCAATTACGTGATCAGTGCATGATCAGTCACGTGACCAGTACATGGTAGCTACGTGATCATTGCATGATCAGCCACGTGATCAGTGCATGATAGCCACGTGATCAGTGCATGATCAGCCACGTGATCAGTGCATGATCAGTCATGTGATCGTGCATGATCAGCCACGTGATCAGTGCATGATAGCCACGTGATCAGTGCATGATCAGTCACGTGATCAGTGTGATCAGCACGTGATCAGTGCATGATCAGCCACGTGATCAGTGCATGATCAATTACGTGATCAGTGCATGATCAGTCACGTGACCAGTACATGGTTGCTACGTGATCATTGCATGATCAGCCACGTGAGCAGTGCATGATAGCCACGTGATCAGTGCATGATCAGCCACGTGATCAGTGCATGAGTGCCACGTGATCAGTGCATGATATGTCACGTGACAGGTGTGTGATCAGCCACGTGAACAGTGCATGTTCAGCCACGTGATCAGTGCATGATAGCCACGTGATCAGTGCATGATCAGTTACGTGAGCAGTGTATGATCAGCCACGTGATCAGTGCATGGTCAGACACGTGAACATTGTATGATCAGCCACGTGATCAGTGCATGATATCCAAGTGATCAGTGCATGATCATCACGTGATCAGTGTATGATCAGCCACGTGAACAGTGCATGCTCAGTCACGTGATCTGGGCCTGCTGAGCTGCGTGATTACTGTCTGCTCATCTGCTTGACAATTGCCAGCTGAGCTGCACGATTCCTGCCTGTCATCTGCTTGACAATTGCCAGCTGTGCTGCGTAATTCCTGCCTGCTCAGCTGCTTGATTATTGCCAGCTGAGCAGCATGATTCCTCACACCTGAGTTCCATGATTATTGCCTGCTGACTGTTTGATTCGTGCCTACTCAGCTCTTTGTTTATTGCCTCCAGAGGCACATGATCAGTGTATGATAGCAAACATGATCAGCGCATGATCAGTCACATGATCAGCGCCATTAAGTCACGTGATCACTACATGATAGTCATGTGATCAGTCCATGCTCAGTCACGGTATCAGTGCATGATCAGCCACGTGATCAGTGCATGATCTGTCACAAGATTAGTGTATGATCATCCACGTGATCAGTGCATGGGCAGTCATGTGATCAGTGCATGATATAGACGTGATCAGTGCATGATCAGTCTCGTGATCAGTGCATGATAGCCACGTGATCAGTGCATGATCAGTCACCTGATGGGTGTATGATCATTCACGTGACCTGTACATGGTAGCTACATGATCATTGCATGATCAGCCACGTGAGTAGTGCATGATAGCCACGTGATCAGTGCATGATCAGTCACGTGATCAGTGCATGATCAGTCATGTGACAAGTACATGGTAGCTGCGTGATCATGGCATGATCAGCCACGTGAGCAGTGCATGATAGCCACGTGATCAGTGCATGATCAGACACGTGATCAGTGCATGATCAGTCACGTGATCAGTGCATGATCAGCCACGTGATCAGTGCATGATCAGGCACGTGATCAGTGTATGATCAGCCACGTGATCAGTGCATGATAGCCACGTGATCAGTGCATGATCAGTCACGTGATCAGTGCATGATCAGTCACGTGATCAGTGCATGATAGCTACGTGATCAGTGCATGATCAGCCACGTGATCAGTGCATGATAGCCACGTGATCAGTGCATGATAGCCACGTGATCAGTGCATGATCAGTCATGTGATACGTGTGTGATCAGCCACGTGATCAGTGCATGATATCCACGTGATCAGTGCATGACAGTCACGTGATCAGTGCATGATGCCACGTGATCAGTGCATGATCAGTCACGTGATCATGTGTGATCAGCCACGTGATCAGTGCATGATGAGCCACGTGATCAGTGCATGATCAATTACGTGATCAGTGCATGATCAGTCACGTGACCAGTACATGGTTGCTACGTGATCGTGCATGATCAGCCACGTGAGCAGTGCATGATAGCCACGTGATCAGTGCATGATCAGTCACGTGATCAGTGCATGATCAGTCACGTGATCAGTGCATGATCATTTACGTGATCAGTGCATGATCAGTCACGTTGCCAGTATATGGTTGCTACGTGATCATTGCATGATCAGCCACGTGAGCAGTGCATGATAGCCACGTGATGTGTGCATGAGTTACGTGAGCAGAGTATGATCAGCCACGTGATCAGTGCATGAGTGCCACGTGATCAGTGCATGATATGCACGTGACAGTGTGTGATCAGCCACGTGATCAGTGCATGATCAGCCACGTGATCAGTGCATGATAGCCACGTGATCAGTGCATGATCAGTCACGTGATCAGTGCATGATCAGCCACGTGATCAGTGCATGATCAGTCACGTGATCATGTGTGATCAGCCACGTGATCAGTGCATGATAGCCACGTGATCAGTGCATGATCATTTACGTGATCAGTGCATGATCAGTCACGTGACCAGTGCATGGTTGCTACGTGATCGTGCATGATCAGCCACGTGATCAGTGCATGATAGCCACGTGATCAGTGCATGATCAGTCACGTGATCAGTGCATGATCAGTCACGTGATCAGTGCATGATCATTTACGTGATCAGTGCATGATCAGTCACGTGACCAGTATATGGTTGCTACGTGATCATTCCATGACAGCCACGTGATCAGTGCATGATAGCCACGTGATCAGTGCATGAGTTACGTGATCAGTGTATGATCAGCCACGTGATCAGTGCATGAGTGCCACGTGATCAGTGCATGATAGTCACGTGATCAGTGTGTGATCAGCCACGTGATCAGTGCATGATCAGCCACGTGATCAGTGCATGATAGCCACGTGATCAGTGCATGATCAGTCACGTGATCAGTGCATGATCAGCCACGTGATCAGTGCATGATCAGTCACGTGATCAGTGCATGATCATCCACGTGATCAGTGCATGATCAGTCATGTGATCAGTGCATGATATAGACGTGATCAGTGCATGATCAGTCACGTGATCAGTGCATGATAGCCACGTGATCAGTGCATGATCAGTCACCTGATGGGTGTATGATCATTCACGTGACCTGTACATGGTAGCTACATGATCATTGCATGATCAGCCACGTGAGTAGTGCATGATAGCCACGTGATCAGTGCATGATCAGTCACGTGATCAGTGCATGATCAGTCATGTGACCAGTACATGGTAGCTGCGTGATCATGGCATGATCAGCCACGTGATCAGTGCATGATAGCCACGTGATCAGTGCATGATCAGACACGTGATCAGTGCATGATCAGTCACGTGATCAGTGCATGATCAGCCACGTGATCAGTGCATGATCAGGCACGTGATCAGTGCATGTCCAGCCACGTGATCAGTGCATGATAGCCACGTGATCAGTGCATGATCAGTCACGTGATCAGTGCATGATCAGTCACGTGATCAGTGCATGATCAGCCACGTGATCAGTGCATGATCAGCCACGTGATCAGTGCATGATCAATTACGTGATCAGTGCATGATCAGTCACGTGATCAGTGCATGGTAGCTACGTGATCAGTGCATGATCAGCCACGTGATCAGTGCATGATAGCCACGTGATCAGTGCATGATCAGCCACGTGATCAGTGCATGATCAGCCACGTGATCAGTGCATGATCAGCCACGTGATCAGTGCATGATCAATTACGTGATCAGTGCATGATCAGTCACGTGACCAGTACATGGTTGCTACGTGATCGTGCATGATCAGCCACGTGAGCAGTGCATGATAGCCACGTGATCAGTGCATGATCAGTCACGTGATCAGTGCATGATCAGTCACGTGATCAGTGCATGATCATTTACGTGATCAGTGCATGATCAGTCACGTGATCAGTATATGATCATGATCAGTGATGCATGATAGCACGTGAGCAGAGTATGATCAGCCACGTGATCAGTGCATGAGTGCCACGTGATCAGTGCATGATATGTCACGTGACAGGTGTGTGATCAGCCACGTGAACAGTGCATGTTCAGCCACGTGATCAGTGCATGATAGCCACGTGATCAGTGCATGATCAGTTACGTGAGCAGTGTATGATCAGCCACGTGATCAGTGCATGGTCAGACACGTGAACAGTGTATGATCAGCCACGTGATCAGTGCATGATATCCACGTGATCAGTGCATGATCATCACGTGATCAGTGTATGATCAGCCACGTGAACAGTGCATGCTCAGTCACGTGATCTGGGCCTGCTGAGCTGCGTGATTACTGTCTGCTCATCTGCTTGACAATTGCCAGCTGAGCTGCACGATTCCTGCCTGTCATCTGCTTGACAATTGCCAGCTGTGCTGCGTAATTCCTGCCTGCTCAGCTGCTTGATTATTGCCAGCTGAGCAGCATGATTCCTCACACCTGAGTTCCATGATTATTGCCTGCTGACTGTTTGATTCGTGCCTACTCAGCTCTTTGTTTATTGCCTCCAGAGGCACATGATCAGTGTATGATAGCAAACATGATCAGCGCATGATCAGTCACATGATCAGCGCCATTAAGTCACGTGATCACTACATGATAGTCATGTGATCAGTCCATGCTCAGTCACGGTATCAGTGCATGATCAGCCACGTGATCAGTGCATGATCTGTCACATGATTAGTGTATGATCATCCACGTGATCAGTGCATGGGCAGTCATGTGATCAGTGCATGATATAGACGTGATCAGTGCATGATCAGTCACGTGATCAGTGCATGATCAGCCACGTGATCAGTGCATGATAGTCACGTGATCAGTGCATGATCAGTCACGTGATCAGTGCATGATCAGCTACGTGATCAGTGCATGATCAGTCACGTGACCAGTGCATGGTTCCACGTGATCATTGCATGATCAGCCACGTGATCAGTGCATGATAGCCACGTGATCTGTGCATGAGTTACGTGATCAGTGCATGATCAGCCACGTGATCAGTGCATGATGCCACGTGATCAGTGCATGATCAGTCACGTGACAGTGCATGATCAGCCACGTGATCAGTGCATGATCAGCCACGTGATCAGTGCATGATAGCCACGTGATCAGTGCATGATCAGTCACGTGATCAGTGCATGATCAGCCACGTGATCAGTGCATGATCAGTCACGTGATCAGTGCATGATCAGCCACGTGATCAGTGCATGATCAGTCACGTGATCAGTGCATGATATAGACGTGATCAGTGCATGATCAGTCACGTGATCAGTGCATGATAGCCACGTGATCAGTGCATGATCAGTCACGTGATCAGTGCATGATCAGTCACGTGACCAGTGCATGGTAGCTACGTGATCAGTGCATGATCAGCCACGTGATCAGTGCATGATAGCCACGTGATCAGTGCATGATCAGTCACGTGATCAGTGCATGATCAGTCATGTGACAAGTGCATGGTAGCTGCGTGATCATGCATGATCAGCCACGTGATCAGTGCATGATAGCCACGTGATCAGTGCATGATCAGTCACGTGATCAGTGCATGATCAGTCACGTGATCAGTGCATGATCAGCCACGTGATCAGTGCATGATCAGCCACGTGATCAGTGCATGATCAGCCACGTGATCAGTGCATGATCAGTCACGTGATCAGTGCATGATCAGTCACGTGATCAGTGCATGATCAGTCACGTGATCAGTGCATGATAGCTACGTGATCAGTGCATGATCAGCCACGTGATCAGTGCATGATAGCCACGTGATCAGTGCATGATAGCCACGTGATCAGTGCATGATCAGTCACGTGATCATGTGTGATCAGCCACGTGATCAGTGCATGATCAGCCACGTGATCAGTGCATGATAGCCACGTGATCAGTGCATGATCAGTCACGTGATCATGTGTGATCAGCCACGTGATCAGTGCATGATCAGCCACGTGATCAGTGCATGATCAGCCACGTGATCAGTGCATGATCAGTCACGTGATCAGTGCATGATCAGCCACGTGATCAGTGCATGATCAGCCACGTGATCAGTGCATGATCAGCCACGTGATCAGTGCATGATAGCCACGTGATCAGTGCATGATCAGTCACGTGATCAGTGCATGATCAGCCACGTGATCAGTGCATGATCAGCCACGTGATCAGTGCATGATCAATTACGTGATCAGTGCATGATCAGTCACGTGATCAGTACATGATAGCTACGTGATCAGTGCATGATCAGCCACGTGATCAGTGCATGATAGCCACGTGATCAGTGCATGATAGCCACGTGATCAGTGCATGATCAGTCACGTGATCAGTGCATGATCAGCCACGTGATCAGTGCATGATATCCACGTGATCAGTGCATGATCAGTCACGTGATCAGTGCATGATAGCCACGTGATCAGTGCATGATCAGTCACGTGATCATGTGTGATCAGCCACGTGATCAGTGCATGATCAGCCACGTGATCAGTGCATGATCAATTACGTGATCAGTGCATGATCAGTCACGTGACCAGTACATGGTTGCTACGTGATCGTGCATGATCAGCCACGTGATCAGTGCATGATAGCCACGTGATCAGTGCATGATCAGTCACGTGATCAGTGCATGATCAGTCACGTGATCAGTGCATGATCATTTACGTGATCAGTGCATGATCAGTCACGTGCCAGTATATGGTAGCTACGTGATCAGTGCATGATCAGCCACGTGATCAGTGCATGATAGCCACGTGATGAGTGCATGAGTTACGTGATCAGTGCATGATCAGCCACGTGATCAGTGCATGATGCCACGTGATCAGTGCATGATAGCACGTGACAGTGTGTGATCAGCCACGTGATCAGTGCATGATCAGCCACGTGATCAGTGCATGATAGCCACGTGATCAGTGCATGATCAGTCACGTGATCAGTGCATGATCAGTCACGTGATCAGTGCATGATCAGCCACGTGATCAGTGCATGATCAGCCACGTGATCAGTGCATGATCAATTACGTGATCAGTGCATGATCAGTCACGTGACCAGTACATGGTAGCTACGTGATCAGTGCATGATCAGCCACGTGATCAGTGCATGATAGCCACGTGATCAGTGCATGATCAGCCACGTGATCAGTGCATGATCAGTCATGTGATAGTGTGTGATCAGCCACGTGATCAGTGCATGATAGCCACGTGATCAGTGCATGACAGTCACGTGATCAGTGCATGATAGCCACGTGATCAGTGCATGATCAGTCACGTGATCATGTGTGATCAGCCACGTGATCAGTGCATGATCAGCCACGTGATCAGTGCATGATCAATCACGTGATCAGTGCATGATCAGTCACGTGATCAGTGCATGGTCAGCTACGTGATCAGTGCATGATCAGCCACGTGATCAGTGCATGATCAGCCACGTGATCAGTGCATGATCAGCCACGTGATCAGTGCATGATCAGTCACGTGAACAGTGTGTGATCAGCCACGTGATCAGTGCATGATATCCACGTGATCAGTGCATGACAGTCACGTGATCAGTGTATGATCAGCCACGTGAACAGTGCATGCTCAGTCACGTGATCTGGGCCTGCTGAGCTGCGTGATTACTGTCTGCTCATCTGCTTGACAATTGCCAGCTGAGCTGCACGATTCCTGCCTGTCATCTGCTTGACAATTGCCAGCTGTGCTGCGTAATTCCTGCCTGCTCAGCTGCTTGATTATTGCCAGCTGAGCAGCATGATTCCTCACACCTGAGTTCCATGATTATTGCCTGCTGACTGTTTGATTCGTGCCTACTCAGCTCTTTGTTTATTGCCTCCAGAGGCACATGATCAGTGTATGATAGCAAACATGATCAGCGCATGATCAGTCACATGATCAGCGCCATTAAGTCACGTGATCACTACATGATAGTCATGTGATCAGTCCATGCTCAGTCACGGTATCAGTGCATGATCAGCCACGTGATCAGTGCATGATCTGTCACATGATTAGTGCATGATCATCCACGTGATCAGTGCATGGGCAGTCATGTGATCAGTGCATGATATAGACGTGATCAGTGCATGATCAGTCTCGTGATCAGTGCATGATAGCCACGTGATCAGTGCATGATCAGTCACCTGATGGGTGTATGATCATTCACGTGACCTGTACATGGTAGCTACATGATCATTGCATGATCAGCCACGTGAGTAGTGCCTGATAGCCACGTGATCAGTGCATGATCAGTCACGTGATCAGTGCATGATCAGTCATGTGACCTGTACATGGTAGCTGCGTGATCATGGCATGATCAGCCACGTGAGCAGTGCATGATAGCCACGTGATCAGTGCATGATCAGACACGTGATCAGTGCATGATCAGTCACGTGATCAGTGCATGATCAGCCACGTGATCAGTGCATGATCAGGCACGTGATCAGTGTATGATCAGCCACGTGATCAGTGCATGATAGCCACGTGATCAGTGCATGATCAGTCACGTGATCAGTGCATGATCAGTCACGTGATCAGTGCATGATCAGCCACGTGATCAGTGCATGATCAGCCACGTGATCAGTGCATGATCAATTACGTGATCAGTGCATGATCAGTCACGTGATCAGTACATGATAGCTACGTGATCATTGCATGATCAGCCACGTGATCAGTGCATGATAGCCACGTGATCAGTGCATGATCAGCCACGTGATCAGTGCATGATCAGCCACGTGATCAGTGCATGATAGCCACGTGATCAGTGCATGATCAGTCACGTGATCAGTGCATGATCAGCCACGTGATCAGTGCATGATAGCCACGTGATCAGTGCATGATCAGCCACGTGATCAGTGCATGATCAGCCACGTGATCAGTGCATGATCAGTCACGTGATCATGTGTGATCAGCCACGTGATCAGTGCATGATCAGTCACGTGATCAGTGCATGATCAGTCACGTGATCAGTGCATGATCAGTCACGTGATCAGTGCATGATAGCCACGTGATCAGTGCATGATCAGTCACCTGATCAGTGTATGATCAGTCACGTGATCAGTGCATGGTAGCTACGTGATCAGTGCATGATCAGCCACGTGATCAGTGCATGATAGCCACGTGATCAGTGCATGATCAGTCACGTGATCAGTGCATGATCAGTCATGTGACCAGTACATGGTAGCTGCGTGATCATGCATGATCAGCCACGTGATCAGTGCATGATAGCCACGTGATCAGTGCATGATCAGTCACGTGATCAGTGCATGATCAGTCACGTGATCAGTGCATGATCAGCCACGTGATCAGTGCATGACCAGGCACGTGATCAGTGTGATCAGCCACGTGATCAGTGCATGATAGCCACGTGATCAGTGCATGATCAGTCACGTGATCAGTGCATGATCAGTTACGTGATCAGTGCATGATCAGCCACGTGATCAGTGCATGATCAGCCACGTGATCAGTGCATGATCAGTTACGTGATCAGTGCATGATCAGTCACGTGATCAGTACATGATAGCTACGTGATCAGTGCATGATCAGCCACGTGATCAGTGCATGATAGCCACGTGATCAGTGCATGATAGCCACGTGATCAGTGCATGATCAGTCACGTGATCAGTGTGTGATCAGCCACGTGATCAGTGCATGATAGCCACGTGATCAGTGCATGACAGTCACGTGATCAGTGCATGATCAGCCACGTGATCAGTGCATGATCAGTCACGTGATCATGTGTGATCAGCCACGTGATCAGTGCATGATCAGCCACGTGATCAGTGCATGATCAATTACGTGATCAGTGCATGATCAGTCACGTGACCAGTACATGGTAGCTACGTGATCGTGCATGATCAGCCACGTGATCAGTGCATGATAGCCACGTGATCAGTGCATGATCAGTCACGTGATCAGTGCATGATCAGTCACGTGATCAGTGCATGATCATTCGTGATCAGTGCATGATCAGTCACGTGCCAGTATATGGTTGCTACGTGATCATTGCATGATCAGCCACGTGATCAGTGCATGATAGCCACGTGATCAGTGCATGAGTCACGTGATCAGTGCATGATCAGCCACGTGATCAGTGCATGAGTGCCACGTGATCAGTGCATGATATGCTACGTGATCAGTGCATGATCAGCCACGTGATCAGTGCATGATCAGCCACGTGATCAGTGCATGATCAGCCACGTGATCAGTGCATGATCAGCCACGTGATCAGTGCATGATCAGTCATGTGATACGTGCATGATCAGCCACGTGATCAGTGCATGATAGCCACGTGATCAGTGCATGACAGCCACGTGATCAGTGCATGATAGCCACGTGATCAGTGCATGATCAGTCACGTGATCATGTGTGATCAGCCACGTGATCAGTGCATGATCAGCCACGTGATCAGTGCATGATCAATTACGTGATCAGTGCATGATCAGTCACGTGATCAGTACATGGTAGCCACGTGATCAGTGCATGATCAGCCACGTGATCAGTGCATGATCAGCCACGTGATCAGTGCATGATCAGCCACGTGATCAGTGCATGATCAGTCACGTGAACAGTGTATGATCAGCCACGTGATCAGTGCATGATATCCACGTGATCAGTGCATGATCAGTCACGTGATCAGTGCATGATCAGCCACGTGATCAGTGCATGCTCAGTCACGTGATCTGGGCCTGCTGAGCTGCGTGATTACTGTCTGCTCATCTGCTTGACAATTGCCAGCTGAGCTGCACGATTCCTGCCTGTCATCTGCTTGACAATTGCCAGCTGTGCTGCGTAATTCCTGCCTGCTCAGCTGCTTGATTATTGCCAGCTGAGCAGCATGATTCCTCACACCTGAGTTCCATGATTATTGCCTGCTGACTGTTTGATTCGTGCCTACTCAGCTCTTTGTTTATTGCCTCCAGAGGCACATGATCAGTGTATGATAGCAAACATGATCAGCGCATGATCAGTCACATGATCAGCGCCATTAAGTCACGTGATCACTACATGATAGTCATGTGATCAGTCCATGCTCAGTCACGGTATCAGTGCATGATCAGCCACGTGATCAGTGCATGATCTGTCACATGATTAGTGCATGATCATCCACGTGATCAGTGCATGGGCAGTCATGTGATCAGTGCATGATATAGACGTGATCAGTGCATGATCAGTCACGTGATCAGTGCATGATAGCCACGTGATCAGTGCATGATCAGTCACCTGATGGGTGTATGATCATTCACGTGACCTGTACATGGTAGCTACATGATCATTGCATGATCAGCCACGTGAGCAGTGCATGATAGCCACGTGATCAGTGCATGATCAGTCACGTGATCAGTGCATGATCAGTCACGTGATCAGTGCATGATCAGCCACGTGATCAGTGCATGATCAGCCACGTGATCAGTGCATGATAGCCACGTGATCAGTGCATGATCAGTCACGTGATCAGTGCATGATCAGTTACGTGATCAGTGCATGATCAGTCACGTGATCAGTGCATGGTAGCCACGTGATCAGTGCATGATCAGCCACGTGATCAGTGCATGATAGCCACGTGATCAGTGCATGATCAGCCACGTGATCAGTGCATGATCAGTCACGTGATCAGTGCATGATCAGCCACGTGATCAGTGCATGATCAGCCACGTGATCAGTGCATGATCAGCCACGTGATCAGTGCATGATCAGTCACGTGATCATGTGTGATCAGCCACGTGATCAGTGCATGATCAGCCACGTGATCAGTGCATGATCAATTACGTGATCAGTGCATGATCAGTCACGTGATCAGTGCATGGTTGCTACGTGATCAGTGCATGATCAGCCACGTGAGCAGTGCATGATAGCCACGTGATCAGTGCATGATCAGTCACGTGATCAGTGCATGATCAGTCACGTGATCAGTGCATGATCAGTTACGTGATCAGTGCATGATCAGTCACGTGACCAGTATATGGTTGCTACGTGATCATTGCATGATCAGCCACGTGATCAGTGCATGATAGCCACGTGATCAGTGCATGATCAGTCACGTGATCAGTGCATGATCAGTCACGTGATCAGTGCATGATCAGCCACGTGATCAGTGCATGATCAGCCACGTGATCAGTGCATGATCAGCCACGTGATCAGTGCATGATAGCCACGTGATCAGTGCATGATCAGTTACGTGATCAGTGCATGATCAGCCACGTGATCAGTGCATGATCAGCCACGTGATCAGTGCATGATCAATTACGTGATCAGTGCATGATCAGTCACGTGATCAGTGCATGGTAGCTACGTGATCAGTGCATGATCAGCCACGTGATCAGTGCATGATAGCCACGTGATCAGTGCATGATAGCCACGTGATCAGTGCATGATCAGTCACGTGATAGTGTGTGATCAGCCACGTGATCAGTGCATGATAGCCACGTGATCAGTGCATGATCAGTCACGTGATCAGTGCATGATAGCCACGTGATCAGTGCATGATCAGTCACGTGATCATGTGTGATCAGCCACGTGATCAGTGCATGATCAGCCACGTGATCAGTGCATGATCAATCACGTGATCAGTGCATGATCAGTCACGTGATCAGTGCATGGTTGCTACGTGATCAGTGCATGATCAGCCACGTGATCAGTGCATGATAGCCACGTGATCAGTGCATGATCAGTCACGTGATCAGTGCATGATCAGTTACGTGATCAGTGCATGATCAGTCACGTGCCAGTGCATGATAGCTACGTGATCAGTGCATGATCAGCCACGTGATCAGTGCATGATAGCCACGTGATCAGTGCATGAGTTACGTGAGCAGTGCATGATCAGCCACGTGATCAGTGCATGATGCCACGTGATCAGTGCATGATCACGTGATCAGTGTGTGATCAGCCACGTGATCAGTGCATGATCAGCCACGTGATCAGTGCATGATAGCCACGTGATCAGTGCATGATCAGTCACGTGATCAGTGCATGATCAGTCACGTGATCAGTGCATGATCAGCCACGTGATCAGTGCATGATCAGCCACGTGATCAGTGCATGATCAATTACGTGATCAGTGCATGATCAGTCACGTGACCAGTACATGGTAGCTACGTGATCATTGCATGATCAGCCACGTGATCAGTGCATGATAGCCACGTGATCAGTGCATGATCAGTCACGTGATCAGTGCATGATCAGTCACGTGATCAGTGTGTGATCAGCCACGTGATCAGTGCATGATAGCCACGTGATCAGTGCATGACAGTCACGTGATCAGTGCATGATAGCCACGTGATCAGTGCATGATCAGTCACGTGATCATGTGTGATCAGCCACGTGATCAGTGCATGATCAGCCACGTGATCAGTGCATGATCAATCACGTGATCAGTGCATGATCAGTCACGTGATCAGTGCATGATCAGCCACGTGATCAGTGCATGATCAGCCACGTGATCAGTGCATGATCAGCCACGTGATCAGTGCATGATCAGCCACGTGATCAGTGCATGATCAGTCACGTGAACAGTGTGTGATCAGCCACGTGATCAGTGCATGATATCCACGTGATCAGTGCATGATCAGTCACGTGATCAGTGCATGATCAGCCACGTGATCAGTGCATGCTCAGTCACGTGATCTGGGCCTGCTGAGCTGCGTGATTACTGTCTGCTCATCTGCTTGACAATTGCCAGCTGAGCTGCACGATTCCTGCCTGTCATCTGCTTGACAATTGCCAGCTGTGCTGCGTAATTCCTGCCTGCTCAGCTGCTTGATTATTGCCAGCTGAGCAGCATGATTCCTCACACCTGAGTTCCATGATTATTGCCTGCTGACTGTTTGATTCGTGCCTACTCAGCTCTTTGTTTATTGCCTCCAGAGGCACATGATCAGTGTATGATAGCAAACATGATCAGCGCATGATCAGTCACATGATCAGCGCCATTAAGTCACGTGATCACTACATGATAGTCATGTGATCAGTCCATGCTCAGTCACGGTATCAGTGCATGATCAGCCACGTGATCAGTGCATGATCTGTCACATGATTAGTGCATGATCATCCACGTGATCAGTGCATGGGCAGTCATGTGATCAGTGCATGATATAGACGTGATCAGTGCATGATCAGTCACGTGATCAGTGCATGATAGCCACGTGATCAGTGCATGATCAGTCACCTGATGGGTGTATGATCATTCACGTGACCTGTACATGGTAGCTACATGATCATTGCATGATCAGCCACGTGAGTAGTGCATGATAGCCACGTGATCAGTGCATGATCAGTCACGTGATCAGTGCATGATCAGTCATGTGACCAGTACATGGTAGCTGCGTGATCAGTGCATGATCAGCCACGTGAGCAGTGCATGATAGCCACGTGATCAGTGCATGATCAGTCACGTGATCAGTGCATGATCAGTCACGTGATCAGTGCATGATAGCCACGTGATCAGTGCATGATCAGCCACGTGATCAGTGCATGATAGCCACGTGATCAGTGCATGATCAGCCACGTGATCAGTGCATGATCAGTCACGTGATCAGTGCATGATCAGCCACGTGATCAGTGCATGATCAGGCACGTGATCAGTGCATGATCAGCCACGTGATCAGTGCATGATAGCCACGTGATCAGTGCATGATCAGTCACGTGATCAGTGCATGATCAGTCACGTGATCAGTGCATGATCAGCCACGTGATCAGTGCATGATCAGCCACGTGATCAGTGCATGATCAGTCACGTGATCAGTGCATGATCAGTCACGTGATCAGTGCATGATAGCCACGTGATCAGTGCATGATCAGCCACGTGATCAGTGCATGATCAGCCACGTGATCAGTGCATGATCAGTCATGTGATAGTGTGTGATCAGCCACGTGATCAGTGCATGATAGCCACGTGATCAGTGCATGATAGCCACGTGATCAGTGCATGATTAGTCACGTGATCAGTGTGTGATCAGCCACGTGATCAGTGCATGATAGCCACGTGATCAGTGCATGATCAGTCACGTGATCAGTGCATGATCAGCCACGTGATCAGTGCATGATCAGCCACGTGATCAGTGCATGATCAGCCACGTGATCAGTGCATGATCAGTCACGTGATGGGTGCATGATCAGTCACGTGATCAGTGCATGGTACCACGTGATCAGTGCATGATCAGCCACGTGATCAGTGCATGATCAGTCACGTGATCAGTGCATGATCAGTCACGTGATCAGTGCATGATCAGTCACGTGATCAGTGCATGATCAGTTACGTGATCAGTGCATGATCAGTCACGTGACCAGTGCATGGTAGCCACGTGATCAGTGCATGATCAGCCACGTGATCAGTGCATGATAGCCACGTGATCAGTGCATGATCAGCCACGTGATCAGTGCATGATCAGTCACGTGATCAGTGTGATCAGCCACGTGATCAGTGCATGATATCCACGTGATCAGTGCATGATAGCCACGTGATCAGTGCATGATCAGTCACGTGATCAGTGCATGATCAGTCACGTGATCAGTGTGTGATCAGCCACGTGATCAGTGCATGATCAGCCACGTGATCAGTGCATGATCAATTACGTGATCAGTGCATGATCAGTCACGTGACCAGTGCATGGTAGCCACGTGATCATTGCATGATCAGCCACGTGATCAGTGCATGATAGCCACGTGATCAGTGCATGATAGCCACGTGATCAGTGCATGATCAGTCACGTGATCAGTGCATGATCAGTCACATGATCAGTGCATGAAGTCACGTGATCAGTGCATGATAGTCATGTGATCAGTGCATGATCAGTCACGGTATCAGTGCATGATCAGCCACGTGATCAGTGCATGATCAGTCACGTGATCAGTGCATGATCATCCACGTGATCAGTGCATGATCAGTCATGTGATCAGTGCATGATATAGACGTGATCAGTGCATGATCAGTCACGTGATCAGTGCATGATAGCCACGTGATCAGTGCATGATCAGTCACCTGATGGGTGTATGATCATTCACGTGACCAGTACATGGTAGCTACATGATCATTGCATGATCAGCCACGTGATAGTGCATGATAGCCACGTGATCAGTGCATGATCAGTCACGTGATCAGTGCATGATCAGTCACGTGACCAGTACATGGTAGCTGCGTGATCATGCATGATCAGCCACGTGATCAGTGCATGATAGCCACGTGATCAGTGCATGATCAGTCACGTGATCAGTGCATGATCAGTCACGTGATCAGTGCATGATCAGCCACGTGATCAGTGCATGATCAGGCACGTGATCAGTGCATGTCCAGCCACGTGATCAGTGCATGATAGCCACGTGATCAGTGCATGATCAGTCACGTGATCAGTGCATGATCAGTCACGTGATCAGTGCATGATCAGCCACGTGATCAGTGCATGATCAGCCACGTGATCAGTGCATGATCAGTTACGTGATCAGTGCATGATCAGCCACGTGATCAGTGCATGATAGCCACGTGATCAGTGCATGATCAGCCACGTGATCAGTGCATGATCAGTCACGTGATCAGTGCATGATCAGTCACGTGATCAGTGCATGATCAGCCACGTGATCAGTGCATGTGAGTCATGTATCAGTGCATGATAGCACGTGATCAGTGCATGATCAGTCCCGTGATCAGTGCATGATCAGCCACGTGATCAGTGCATGATCAGCCACGTGATCAGTGCATGATCAGTCACGTGATCAGTGCATGATCATCACGTGATCAGTGTATGATCAGCCACGTGAACAGTGCATGCTCAGTCACGTGATCAGGGCCTGCTGAGCTGCGTGATTACTGTCTGCTCATCTGCTTGACAATTGCCAGCTGAGCTGCACGATTCCTGCCTGTCATCTGCTTGACAATTGCCAGCTGTGCTGCGTAATTCCTGCCTGCTCAGCTGCTTGATTATTGCCAGCTGAGCAGCATTTCTCAGAGCTGAGTTCCATGATTATTGCCTGCTGACTGATTCGTGCCTACTCAGCTCTTTGTTCATTGCCTCCAGAGGCACATGATCAGTGTATGACACCAAACATGATCAGCACATGATCAGTCACATGATCAGTGCATGATAAGCCACGTGATCAGTGCATGATCAGTCATGTGATCAGTGCATGATCAGTCATGTGATCAGTGCATGGTAGCTGCGTGATCAGTGCATGATCAGCCACGTGATCAGTGCATGATCAGTCACGTGATCAGTGCATGATCAGTCACGTGATCAGTGCATGATCAGTCACGTGATCAGTGCATGATCAGTCACGTGATCAGTGCATGATCAGTCACGTGACCAGTGCATGGTAGCTACGTGATCATTGCATGATCAGCCACGTGATCAGTGCATGATAGCCACGTGATCAGTGCATGATAGCCACGTGATCAGTGCATGATCAGTCACGTGATACGTGTGTGATCAGCCACGTGATCAGTGCATGATATCCACGTGATCAGTGCATGATAGCCACGTGATCAGTGCATGATTCACGTGATCAGTGCATGATCAGTCACGTGATAGTGTGTGATCAGCCACGTGATCAGTGCATGATCAGCCACGTGATCAGTGCATGATCAATTACGTGATCAGTGCATGATCAGTCACGTGATCAGTGCATGATAGCTACGTGATCAGTGCATGATCAGCCACGTGATCAGTGCATGATAGCCACGTGATCAGTGCATGATCAGCCACGTGATCAGTGCATGATCAGCCACGTGATCAGTGCATGATCAGTCACGTGATCATGTGTGATCAGCCACGTGATCAGTGCATGATGAGCCACGTGATCAGTGCATGATCAATTACGTGATCAGTGCATGATCAGTCACGTGACAGTACATGGTTGCTACGTGATCAGTGCATGATCAGCCACGTGATCAGTGCATGATAGCCACGTGATCAGTGCATGATCAGTCACGTGATCAGTGCATGATCAGTCACGTGATCAGTGCATGATCAGCCGTGATCAGTGCATGATCAGTCACGTGATCAGTATATGGTAGCTACGTGATCATTGCATGACAGCCACGTGATCAGTGCATGATAGCCACGTGATCAGTGCATGATCAGTTACGTGATCAGTGTATGATCAGCCACGTGATCAGTGCATGAGTGCCACGTGATCAGTGCATGATAGTCACGTGACAGTGTGTGATCAGCCACGTGATCAGTGCATGATCAGCCACGTGATCAGTGCATGATAGCCACGTGATCAGTGCATGATCAGTTACGTGATCAGTGCATGATCAGTCACGTGATCAGTGCATGGTAGCTACGTGATCAGTGCATGATCAGCCACGTGATCAGTGCATGATAGCCACGTGATCAGTGCATGATCAGTCACATGATCAGTGTATGATCATCCACGTGATCAGTGCATGATCAGTCACTGATCAGTGCATGATATAGACGTGATCAGTGCATGATCAGTCACGTGATCAGTGCATGATCAGCCACGTGATCAGTGCATGATCAGCCACGTGATCAGTGCATGATAGCCAGTGATCAGTGCATGATCAGTCACGTGATCAGTGCATGATCAGCCACGTGATCAGTGCATGATAGCCACGTGATCAGTGCATGATCAGTCACGTGATCAGTGCATGATCAGTCACGTGATCAGTGCATGATCAGCCACGTGATCAGTGCATGATCAGCCACGTGATCAGTGCATGATCAGTCACGTGATCAGTGCATGATCAGTCACGTGATCAGTGCATGATCAGTCACGTGATCAGTGCATGATCAGCCACGTGATCAGTGCATGATAGCCACGTGATCAGTGCATGATCAGTCACGTGATCAGTGCATGATCAGTCACGTGATCAGTGCATGATCAGCCACGTGATCAGTGCATGATCAGCCACGTGATCAGTGCATGATCAGCCACGTGATCAGTGCATGATCAGCCACGTGATCAGTGCATGATCAGTCACGTGATCAGTGCATGATCAGTCACGTGATCAGTGCATGATCATTTACGTGATCAGTGCATGATCAGTCACGTGACCAGTATATGGTAGCTACGTGATCATTGCATGACAGCCACGTGAGCAGTGCATGATAGCCACGTGATCAGTGCATGATGAGTTACGTGAGCAGAGTATGATCAGCCACGTGATCAGTGCATGAGTGCCACGTGATCAGTGCATGATAGTCACGTGATCAGTGTGTGATCAGCCACGTGATCAGTGCATGATCAGCCACGTGATCAGTGCATGATCAGTTACGTGATCAGTGTGATGATCAGCCACGTGATCAGTGCATGTCAGACACGTGAACAGTGTATGATCAGCCACGTGATCAGTGCATGATATCCAAGTGATCAGTGCATGATCATCACGTGATCAGTGTATGATCAGCCACGTGAACAGTGCATGCTCAGTCACGTGATCAGGGCCTGCTGAGCTGCGTGATTACTGTCTGCTCATCTGCTTGACAATTGCCAGCTGAGCTGCACGATTCCTGCCTGTCATCTGCTTGACAATTGCCAGCTGTGCTGCGTAATTCCTGCCTGCTCAGCTGCTTGATTATTGCCAGCTGAGCAGCATGATTCCTCACAGCTGAGTTCCATGATTATTGCCTGCTGACTGTTTCGTGCCTACTCAGCTCTTTGTTCATTGCCTCCAGAGGCACATGATCAGTGTATGATAGCAAACATGATCAGTGCATGATCAGTCACATGATCAGTGCATGATAAGCCACGTGATCAGTGCATGATCAGTCATGTGATCAGTGCATGATCAGTCACGTGATCAGTGCATGTAGCTGCGTGATCAGTGCATGATCAGCCACGTGATCAGTGCATGATAGCCACGTGATCAGTGCATGATCAGTCACGTGATCAGTGCATGATAGTACGTGATCAGTGCATGATCAGCCACGTGATCAGTGCATGATAGCCACGTGATCAGTGCATGATAGCCACGTGATCAGTGCATGATCAGTCACGTGATCAGTGCATGATCAGTCACGTGATCAGTGCATGATTTCACGTGATCAGTGCATGATCAGTCACGTGACCAGTATATGGTAGCTACGTGATCATTGCATGATCAGCCACGTGAGCAGTGCATGATAGCCACGTGATCAGTGCATGATCAGTCACGTGATCAGTGCATGATCAGCCACGTGATCAGTGCATGATGTCACGTGATCAGTGTGTGATCAGCCACGTGATCAGTGCATGATCAGCCACGTGATCAGTGCATGATAGCCACGTGATCAGTGCATGATCAGTTACGTGATCAGTGCATGATCAGCCACGTGATCAGTGCATGATCAGACACGTGATCAGTGTATGATCAGCCACGTGATCAGTGCATGATATCCACGTGATCAGTGCATGATCAGTCACGTGATCAGTGTATGATCAGCCACGTGAACAGTGCATGCTCAGTCACGTGATCAGGGCCTGCTGAGCTGCGTGATTACTGTCTGCTCATCTGCTTGACAATTGCCAGCTGAGCTGCACGATTCCTGCCTGTCATCTGCTTGACAATTGCCAGCTGTGCTGCGTAATCCTGCCTGCTCAGCTGCTTGATTATTGCCAGCTGAGCAGCATGATTTCTCACAGCTGAGTTCCATGATTATTGCCTGCTGACTGATTCGTGCCTACTCAGCTCTTTGTTCATTGCCTCCAGAGGCACATGATCAGTGTATGATACCAAACATGATCAGCGCATGATCAGTCACATGATCAGTGCATGATAAGCCACGTGATCAGTGCATGATCAGTCATGTGATCAGTGCATGATCAGTCACGTGATCAGTGCATGGTAGCCACGTGATCAGTGCATGATCAGCCACGTGATCAGTGCATGATAGCCACGTGATCAGTGCATGATCAGTCACGTGATCAGTGCATGATCAGCCACGTGATCAGTGCATGATCAGCCACGTGATCAGTGCATGATCAGTCACGTGATCAGTGCATGATCAGTCACGTGACAGTACATGGTAGCTACGTGATCATTGCATGATCAGCCACGTGATCAGTGCATGATAGCCACGTGATCAGTGCATGATCAGTCACGTGATCAGTGCATGATCAGTCACGTGATCAGTGCATGATCAGTCACGTGATCAGTGCATGATCAGTCACGTGACCAGTACATGGTAGCTACGTGATCAGTGCATGATCAGCCACGTGATCAGTGCATGATAGCCACGTGATCAGTGCATGATCAGTCACGTGATCAGTGCATGATCAGTCACGTGATCAGTGCATGATCAGCCACGTGATCAGTGCATGATCAGGCACGTGATCAGTGCATGATCAGCCACGTGATCAGTGCATGATAGCCACGTGATCAGTGCATGATCAGTCACGTGATCAGTGCATGATCAGCCACGTGATCAGTGCATGATCAGCCACGTGATCAGTGCATGATCAATTACGTGATCAGTGCATGATCAGTCACGTGACCAGTACATGGTAGCTACGTGATCATTGCATGATCAGCCACGTGATCAGTGCATGATAGCCACGTGATCAGTGCATGATAGCCACGTGATCAGTGCATGATCAGTCATGTGATACGTGTGTGATCAGCCACGTGATCAGTGCATGATATCCACGTGATCAGTGCATGACAGCCACGTGATCAGTGCATGATAGCCACGTGATCAGTGCATGATCAGTCACGTGATCATG
Source organism: Bos javanicus (assembly GCF_032452875.1). NCBI lineage: Eukaryota > Metazoa > Chordata > Mammalia > Artiodactyla > Bovidae > Bos > Bos javanicus. The sequence continues at coordinate 492,643 of NW_026893634.1, forward strand.
TGTGATCAGCCACGTGATCAGTGCATGATGAGCCACGTGATCAGTGCATGATCAATTACGTGATCAGTGCATGATCAGTCACGTGACCAGTACATGGTTGCTACGTGATCGTTGCATGATCAGCCACGTGAGCAGTGCATGATAGCCACGTGATCAGTGCATGATCAGTCACGTGATCAGTGCATGATCATTTACGTGATCAGTGCATGATCAGTCACGTGACCAGTATATGGTTGCTACGTGATCATTCCATGACAGCCACGTGATCAGTGCATGATAGCCACGTGATGTGTGCATGAGTTACGTGAGCAGTGCATGATCAGCCACGTGATCAGTGCATGATGCCACGTGATCAGTGCATGATCAGTTACGTGAGCAGTGTATGATCAGCCACGTGATCAGTGCATGGTCAGACACGTGAACAGTGTATGATCAGCCACGTGATCAGTGCATGATATCCAAGTGATCAGTGCATGATCATCACGTGATCAGTGTATGATCAGCCACGTGAACAGTGCATGCTCAGTCACGTGATCTGGGCCTGCTGAGCTGCGTGATTACTGTCTGCTCATCTGCTTGACAATTGCCAGCTGAGCTGCACGATTCCTGCCTGTCATCTGCTTGACAATTGCCAGCTGTGCTGCGTAATTCCTGCCTGCTCAGCTGCTTGATTATTGCCAGCTGAGCAGCATGATTCCTCACACCTGAGTTCCATGATTATTGCCTGCTGACTGTTTGATTCGTGCCTACTCAGCTCTTTGTTTATTGCCTCCAGAGGCACATGATCAGTGTATGATAGCAAACATGATCAGCGCATGATCAGTCACATGATCAGCGCCATTAAGTCACGTGATCACTACATGATAGTCATGTGATCAGTCCATGCTCAGTCACGGTATCAGTGCATGATCAGCCACGTGATCAGTGCATGATCTGTCACATGATTAGTGTATGATCATCCACGTGATCAGTGCATGGGCAGTCATGTGATCAGTGCATGATATAGACGTGATCAGTGCATGATCAGTCTCGTGATCAGTGCATGATAGCCACGTGATCAGTGCATGATCAGTCACCTGATGGGTGTATGATCATTCACGTGACCTGTACATGGTAGCTACATGATCATTGCATGATCAGCCACGTGAGTAGTGCATGATAGCCACGTGATCACTGCATGATCAGTCACGTGATCAGTGCATGATCAGTCATGTGACCAGTACATGGGAGCTGCGTGATCATGGCATGATCAGCCACGTGAGCAGTGCATGATAGCCACGTGATCAGTGCATGATCAGACACGTGATCAGTGCATGATCAGTCACGTGATCAGTGCATGATCAGCCACGTGATCAGTGCATGATCAGGCACGTGATCAGTGTATGTCAGCCACGTGATCAGTGCATGATAGCCACGTGATCAGTGCATGATCAGTCACGTGATCAGTGCATGATCAGTCACGTGATCAGTGCATGATCAGCCACGTGATCAGTGCATGATCAGCCACATGATCAGTGCATGATCAGTTACGTGATCAGTGCATGATCAGTCACGTGACCAGTACATGTAGCTACGTGATCATTGCATGATCAGCCACGTGATCAGTGCATGATAGCCACGTGATCAGTGCATGATAGCCACGTGATCAGTGCATGATCAGTCATGTGATACGTGTGTGATCAGCCACGTGATCAGTGCATGATATCCACGTGATCAGTGCATGGCAGTCACGTGATCAGTGCATGAGAGCCACGTGATCAGTGCATGATCAGTCACGTGATCATGTGTGATCAGCCACGTGATCAGTGCATGATGAGCCACGTGATCAGTGCATGATCAATTACGTGATCAGTGCATGATCAGTCACGTGACCAGTACATGGTTGCTACGTGATCGTGCATGATCAGCCACGTGAGCAGTGCATGATAGCCACGTGATCAGTGCATGATCAGTCACGTGATCAGTGCATGATCAGTCACGTGATCAGTGCATGATCATTTACGTGATCAGTGCATGATCAGTCACGTGCCAGTATATGGTTGCTACGTGATCATTCCATGATCAGCCACGTGAGCAGTGCATGATAGCCACGTGATGTGTGCATGAGTTACGTGAGCAGTGTATGATCAGCCACGTGATCAGTGCATGAGTGCCACGTGATCAGTGCATGATATGCACGTGACAGGTGTGTGATCAGCCACGTGATCAGTGCATGATCAGCCACGTGATCAGTGCATGATAGCCACGTGATCAGTGCATGATCAGTCACGTGATCAGTGCATGATCAGTCACGTGATCAGTGCATGATAGCCACGTGATCAGTGCATGATCAGCCACGTGATCAGTGCATGATCAGTCACGTGATCAGTGCATGATCAGTCACGTGATCAGTGTATGATCAGCCACGTGATCAGTGCATGATCAGCCACGTGATCAGTGCATGATCAATTACGTGATCAGTGCATGATCAGTCACGTGACCAGTGCATGGTAGCTACGTGATCAGTGCATGATCAGCCACGTGATCAGTGCATGATAGCCACGTGATCAGTGCATGATAGCCACGTGATCAGTGCATGATCAGTCATGTGATAGTGTGTGATCAGCCACGTGATCAGTGCATGATAGCCACGTGATCAGTGCATGATAGCCACGTGATCAGTGCATGATAGCCACGTGATCAGTGCATGATCAGTCACGTGATCATGTGTGATCAGCCACGTGATCAGTGCATGATCAGCCACGTGATCAGTGCATGATCAGTCACGTGATCAGTGCATGATCAGTCACGTGATCAGTGCATGGTAGCTACGTGATCAGTGCATGATCAGCCACGTGATCAGTGCATGATAGCCACGTGATCAGTGCATGATCAGTCACGTGATCAGTGCATGATCAGCCACGTGATCAGTGCATGATCATCCACGTGATCAGTGCATGATCAGCCACGTGATCAGTGCATGATCAGTCACGTGATCAGTGCATGATCAGTTACGTGATCAGTGCATGATCAGTCACGTGACCAGTACATGGTAGCTACGTGATCATTGCATGATCAGCCACGTGATCAGTGCATGATAGCCACGTGATCAGTGCATGATCAGTCACGTGATCAGTGCATGATCAGCCACGTGATCAGTGCATGAGTGCCACGTGATCAGTGCATGATCAGTCACGTGATCAGTGCATGATCAGCCACGTGATCAGTGCATGATCAGCCACGTGATCAGTGCATGATAGCCACGTGATCAGTGCATGATCAGTTACGTGATCAGTGCATGATCAGCCACGTGATCAGTGCATGATCAGACGTGATCAGTGCATGATCAGCCACGTGATCAGTGCATGATCAGTCACGTGATCAGTGCATGATCAGTCACGTGATCAGTGCATGATCAGCCACGTGATCAGTGCATGATCAGCCACGTGATCAGTGCATGATCAGTCACGTGATCAGTGCATGATCAGTCACGTGATCAGTGCATGATAGCCACGTGATCAGTGCATGATCAGCCACGTGATCAGTGCATGATCAGTCACGTGATCAGTGCATGATCAGTCACGTGATCAGTGTGTGATCAGCCACGTGATCAGTGCATGATAGCCACGTGATCAGTGCATGATAGCCACGTGATCAGTGCATGATCAGTCACGTGATCAGTGCATGATCAGCCACGTGATCAGTGCATGATAGCCACGTGATCAGTGCATGATCAGTCACGTGATCAGTGCATGATCAGCCACGTGATCAGTGCATGATCAGCCACGTGATCAGTGCATGATCAGCCACGTGATCAGTGCATGATCAGTCACGTGATCAGTGCATGATCAGTCATGTGATCAGTGCATGATAGCTGCGTGATCATCGCATGATCAGCCACGTGATCAGTGCATGATAGCCACGTGATCAGTGCATGATCAGTCACGTGATCAGTGCATGATCAGTCACGTGATCAGTGCATGATCTGTCACGTGATTAGTGTATGATCATCCACGTGATCAGTGCATGATCAGTCATGTGATCAGTGCATGATATAGACGTGATCAGTGCATGATCAGTCACGTGATCAGTGCATGATAGCCACGTGATCAGTGCATGATCAGTCACCTGATCAGTGTATGATCATTCACGTGACCAGTACATGGTAGCTACATGATCATTGCATGATCAGCCACGTGATAGTGCATGATAGCCACGTGATCAGTGCATGATCAGTCACGTGATCAGTGCATGATCAGTCATGTGACCAGTACATGGTAGCTGCGTGATCATGCATGATCAGCCACGTGATCAGTGCATGATAGCCACGTGATCAGTGCATGATCAGTCACGTGATCAGTGCATGATCAGTCACGTGATCAGTGCATGATCAGCCACGTGATCAGTGCATGATCAGCCACGTGATCAGTGCATGATCAGTCACGTGATCAGTGCATGATCAGCCACGTGATCAGTGCATGATCAGGCACGTGATCAGTGCATGATCAGCCACGTGATCAGTGCATGATCAGCCACGTGATCAGTGCATGATCAGTCACGTGATCAGTGCATGATCAGCCACGTGATCAGTGCATGATCAGCCACGTGATCAGTGCATGATCAGCCACGTGATCAGTGCATGATAGCCACGTGATCAGTGCATGATCAGTCACGTGATCAGTGCATGATCAGTCACGTGATCAGTGCATGATCAGCCACGTGATCAGTGCATGATCAGCCACGTGATCAGTGCATGATCAGCCACGTGATCAGTGCATGATCAGCCACGTGATCAGTGCATGATAGCCACGTGATCAGTGCATGATCAGCCACGTGATCAGTGCATGATCAGTCACGTGATCAGTGCATGATCAGTCACGTGATCAGTGCATGATCAGCCACGTGATCAGTGCATGTGAGTCACGTGTCAGTGCATGATAGCACGTGATCAGTGCATGATCAGTCCCGTGATCAGTGCATGATCAGCCACGTGATCAGTGCATGATCAGCCACGTGATCAGTGCATGATCAGTCACGTGATCAGTGCATGATCATCACGTGATCAGTGTATGATCAGCCACGTGAACAGTGCATGCTCAGTCACGTGATCAGGGCCTGCTGAGCTGCGTGATTACTGTCTGCTCATCTGCTTGACAATTGCCAGCTGAGCTGCACGATTCCTGCCTGTCATCTGCTTGACAATTGCCAGCTGTGCTGCGTAATTCCTGCCTGCTCAGCTGCTTGATTATTGCCAGCTGAGCAGCATGATTTCTCACAGCTGAGTTCCATGATTATAGCCTGCTGACTGATTCGTGCCTACTCAGCTCTTTGTTCATTGCCTCCAGAGGCACATGATCAGTGTATGATACCAAACATGATCAGCACATGATCAGTCACATGATCAGTGCATGATAAGCCACGTGATCAGTGCATGATCAATTATGTGATCAGTGCATGATCAGTCATGTGACCAGTACATGGTAGCTGTGTGATCAGTGCATGATCAGCCACGTGATCAGTGCATGATCAGTCACGTGATCAGTGCATGATCAGTCACGTGATCAGTGCATGATCAGTCACGTGATCAGTGCATGATCAGTTACGTGATCAGTGCATGATCAGTCACGTGACCAGTGCATGGTAGCTACGTGATCATTGCATGATCAGCCACGTGATCAGTGCATGATAGCCACGTGATCAGTGCATGATAGCCACGTGATCAGTGCATGATCAGTCACGTGATACGTGTGTGATCAGCCACGTGATCAGTGCATGATATCCACGTGATCAGTGCATGATAGCCACGTGATCAGTGCATGATCAGTCACGTGATCAGTGCATGATCAGTCACGTGATACGTGTGTGATCAGCCACTGGATCAGTGCATGATGAGCCACGTGATCAGTGCATGATCAATTACGTGATCAGTGCATGATCAGTCACGTGATCAGTGCATGGTAGCTACGTGATCAGTGCATGATCAGCCACGTGATCAGTGCATGATAGCCACGTGATCAGTGCATGATCAGCCACGTGATCAGTGCATGACAGCCACGTGATCAGTGCATGATCAGTCACGTGATCATGTGTGATCAGCCACGTGATCAGTGCATGATGAGCCACGTGATCAGTGCATGATCAATTACGTGATCAGTGCATGATCAGTCACGTGACAGTACATGGTTGCTACGTGATCAGTGCATGATCAGCCACGTGATCAGTGCATGATAGCCACGTGATCAGTGCATGATCAGTCACGTGATCAGTGCATGATCAGTCACGTGATCAGTGCATGATCAGCCGTGATCAGTGCATGATCAGTCACGTGACCAGTATATGGTAGCTACGTGATCATTGCATGACAGCCACGTGATCAGTGCATGATAGCCACGTGATCAGTGCATGATCAGTTACGTGATCAGTGTATGATCAGCCACGTGATCAGTGCATGAGTGCCACGTGATCAGTGCATGATATGTCACGTGACAGTGTGTGATCAGCCACGTGATCAGTGCATGATCAGCCACGTGATCAGTGCATGATAGCCACGTGATCAGTGCATGATCAGTTACGTGATCAGTGCATGATCAGTCACGTGATCAGTGCATGGTAGCTACGTGATCAGTGCATGATCAGCCACGTGATCAGTGCATGATAGCCACGTGATCAGTGCATGATCAGTCACATGATCAGTGTATGATCATCCGCGTGATCAGTGCATGATCAGTCATCTGATCAGTGCATGATATAGACGTGATCAGTGCATGATCAGTCACGTGATCAGTGCATGATCAGCCACGTGATCAGTGCATGATAGCCACGTGATCAGTGCATGATAGCCAGTGATCAGTGCATGATCAGTCACGTGATCAGTGCATGATCAGCCACGTGATCAGTGCATGATAGCCACGTGATCAGTGCATGATCAGTCACGTGATCAGTGCATGATCAGTCACGTGATCAGTGCATGATCAGCCACGTGATCAGTGCATGATCAGCCACGTGATCAGTGCATGATCAGTCACGTGATCAGTGCATGATCAGTCACGTGATCAGTGCATGATCAGTCACGTGATCAGTGCATGATCAGCCACGTGATCAGTGCATGATAGCCACGTGATCAGTGCATGATCAGTCACGTGATCAGTGCATGATCAGTCACGTGATCAGTGCATGATCAGCCACGTGATCAGTGCATGATCAGCCACGTGATCAGTGCATGATCAGCCACGTGATCAGTGCATGATCAGCCACGTGATCAGTGCATGATCAGTCACGTGATCAGTACATGATCAGTCACGTGAACAGTGCATGATCATTTACGTGATCTGTGCATGATCAGTCACGTGACCAGTATATGGTAGCTACGTGATCATTCCATGACGAGCCACGTGAGCAGTGCATGATAGCCACGTGATGTGTGCATGATGAGTTACGTGAGCAGAGTATGATCAGCCACGTGATCAGTGCATGAGTGCCACGTGATCAGTGCATGATATGTCACGTGACAGGTGTGTGATCAGCCACGTGACAGTGCATGTTCAGCCACGTGATCAGTGCATGATCAGTTACGTGAGCAGTGTATGATCAGCCACGTGATCAGTGCATGGTCAGACACGTGAACAGTGTATGATCAGCCACGTGATCAGTGCATGATATCCAAGTGATCAGTGCATGATCAATCACGTGATCAGTGTATGATCAGCCACGTGAACAGTGCATGCTCAGTCACGTGATCTGGGCCTGCTGAGCTGCGTGATTACTGTCTGCTCATCTGCTTGACAATTGCCAGCTGAGCTGCACGATTCCTGCCTGTCATCTGCTTGACAATTGCCAGCTGTGCTGCGTAATTCCTGCCTGCTCAGCTGCTTGATTATTGCCAGCTGAGCAGCATGATTCCTCACACCTGAGTTCCATGATTATTGCCTGCTGACTGTTTGATTCGTGCCTACTCAGCTCTTTGTTTATTGCCTCCAGAGGAACATGATCAGTGTATGATAGAAAACATGATCAGCGCATGATCAGTCACATGATCAGCGCCATTAAGTCACGTGATCACTACATGATAGTCATGTGATCAGTCCATGCTCAGTCACGGTATCAGTGCATGATCAGCCACGTGATCAGTGCATGATCTGTCACATGATTAGTGTCTGATCATCCACGTGATCAGTGCATGATCAGTCACGTGATCAGTGCATGATAGCCACGTGATCAGTGCATGATCAGTCACCTGATGGGTGTATGATCATTCACGTGACCTGTACATGGTAGCTACATGATCATTGCATGATCAGCCACGTGAGTAGTGCATGATAGCCACGTGATCAGTGCATGATCAGTCACGTGATCAGTGCATGATCAGTCATGTGACCAGTACATGGTAGCTGCATGATCATGCATGATCAGCCACGTGAGCAGTGCATGATAGCCACGTGATCAGTGCATGATCAGTCACGTGATCAGTGCATGATCAGTCATGTGATCAGTGCATGATCAGGCACGTGATCAGTGCATGATCAGCCACGTGATCAGTGCATGATAGCCACGTGATCAGTGCATGATCAGTCACGTGATCAGTGCATGATCAGTCACGTGACCAGTGCATGATAGCTGCGTGATCAGTGCATGATCAGCCACGTGATCAGTGCATGATAGCCACGTGATCAGTGCATGATCAGTCACGTGATCAGTGCATGATCAGGCACGTGATCAGTGCATGTCCAGCCACGTGATCAGTGCATGATAGCCACGTGATCAGTGCATGATCAGTCACGTGATCAGTGCATGATCAGTCACGTGATCAGTGCATGATAGCCACGTGATCAGTGCATGATCAGCCACGTGATCAGTGCATGATCAGCCACGTGATCAGTGCATGATCAGCCACGTGATCAGTGCATGATAGCCACGTGATCAGTGCATGATCAGTTACGTGATCAGTGCATGATCAGTCACGTGATCAGTGCATGATAGCCACGTGATCAGTGCATGATAGCCACGTGATCAGTGCATGATCAGTCACGTGATCAGTGCATGATCAGTCACGTGATCAGTGCATGATCAGCCACGTGATCAGTGCATGTCAGTCATGTGATCAGTGCATGATAGCGCCGTGATCAGTGCATGATCAGTCCCGTGATCAGTGCATGATCAGCCACGTGATCAGTGCATGATAGCCACGTGATCAGTGCATGATCAGTCACGTGATCAGTGCATGATCAGCCACGTGATCAGTGCATGATAGCCACGTGATCAGTGCATACTATTACGTGACAGTGCATGATCAGCCACGTGATCAGTGCATGATAGCCACGTGATCAGTGCATGATCAGTCACGTGATCAGTGTGTGATCAGCCACGTGAACAGTGCATGCTCAGTCACGTGATCAGGGCCTGCTGAGCTGCGTGATTACTGTCTGCTCATCTGCTTGACAATTGCCAGCTGAGCTGCACGATTCCTGCCTGTCATCTGCTTGACAATTGCCAGCTGTGCTGCGTAATTCCTGCCTGCTCATCTGCTTGATTATTGCCAGCTGAGCAGCATGATTTCTCACAGCTGAGTTCCATGATTATTGCCTGCTGACTGTTTCGTGCCTACTCAGCTCTTTGTTCATTGCCTCCAGAGGCACATGATCAGTGTATGATACCAAACATGATCAGCACATGATCAGTCACATGATCAGTGCATGATAAGCCACGTGATCAGTGCATGATCAGTCATGTGATCAGTGCATGATCAGTCACGTGATCAGTGCATGTAGCTGCGTGATCATTGCATGATCAGCCACGTGATCAGTGCATGATAGCCACGTGATCAGTGCATGATCAGTCACGTGATCAGTGCATGATAGCTACGTGATCAGTGCATGATCAGCCACGTGATCAGTGCATGATAGCCACGTGATCAGTGCATGATAGCCACGTGATCAGTGCATGATCAGTCACGTGATCAGTGCATGATCAGTCACGTGATCAGTGCATGATCAGCCACGTGATCAGTGCATGATCAGTCACGTGACCAGTGCATGGTAGTCACGTGATCATTGCATGATCAGCCACGTGAGCAGTGCATGATAGCCACGTGATCAGTGCATGATCAGTCACGTGATCAGTGCATGATCAGCCACGTGATCAGTGCATGATAGTCACGTGATCAGTGCATGATCAGCCACGTGATCAGTGCATGATCAGCCACGTGATCAGTGCATGATAGCCACGTGATCAGTGCATGATCAGTCACGTGATCAGTGCATGATCAGCCACGTGATCAGTGCATGATCAGCCACGTGATCAGTGCATGATCAGCCACGTGATCAGTGCATGATCAGTCACGTGATCAGTGCATGATATAGACGTGATCAGTGCATGATCAGTCACGTGATCAGTGCATGATAGCCACGTGATCAGTGCATGATCAGTCACGTGATCAGTGCATGATCAGTCACGTGACCAGTACATGGTAGCTACGTGATCATTGCATGATCAGCCACGTGATCAGTGCATGATAGCCACGTGATCAGTGCATGATCAGTCACGTGATCAGTGCATGATCAGTCACGTGACCAGTGCATGGTAGCTGCGTGATCATGCATGATCAGCCACGTGATCAGTGCATGATAGCCACGTGATCAGTGCATGATCAGTCACGTGATCAGTGCATGATCAGTCACGTGATCAGTGCATGATCAGCCACGTGATCAGTGCATGATCAGGCACGTGATCAGTGCATGTCCAGCCACGTGATCAGTGCATGATAGCCACGTGATCAGTGCATGATCAGTCACGTGATCAGTGCATGATCAGTCACGTGATCAGTGCATGATCAGCCACGTGATCAGTGCATGATAGCCACGTGATCAGTGCATGATCAGTCACGTGATCAGTGCATGATCAGTCACGTGATCAGTGCATGATCAGCCACGTGATCAGTGCATGATCAGCCACGTGATCAGTGCATGATCAGTTACGTGATCAGTGCATGATCAGTCACGTGATCAGTGCATGATAGCCACGTGATCAGTGCATGATCAGCCACGTGATCAGTGCATGATCAGTCACGTGATCAGTGCATGATCAGTCACGTGATCAGTGTGTGATCAGCCACGTGATCAGTGCATGATAGCCACGTGATCAGTGCATGATAGCCACGTGATCAGTGCATGATCAGTCACGTGATCAGTGTGTGATCAGCCACGTGATCAGTGCATGATATCCACGTGATCAGTGCATGATCAGTCACGTGATCAGTGCATGATCAGCCACGTGATCAGTGCATGATCAGCCACGTGATCAGTGCATGATCAGCCACGTGATCAGTGCATGATCAGTCACGTGATCAGTGCATGATCAGTCATGTGACCAGTGCATGATACCTGCGTGATCATCGCATGATCAGCCACGTGATCAGTGCATGATAGCCACGTGATCAGTGCATGATCAGTCACGTGATCAGTGCATGATCAGTCACGTGATCAGTGCATGATCTGTCACGTGATTAGTGTATGATCATCCACGTGATCAGTGCATGATCAGTCACGTGATCAGTGCATGATATAGACGTGATCAGTGCATGATCAGTCACGTGATCAGTGCATGATAGCCACGTGATCAGTGCATGATCAGTCACGTGATCAGTGCATGATCAGTCACGTGACCAGTACATGGTAGCTACATGATCATTGCATGATCAGCCACGTGATCAGTGCATGATAGCCACGTGATCAGTGCATGATCAGTCACGTGATCAGTGCATGATCAGTCACGTGACCAGTACATGGTAGCTGCGTGATCATGCATGATCAGCCACGTGATCAGTGCATGATAGCCACGTGATCAGTGCATGATCAGTCACGTGATCAGTGCATGATCAGTCACGTGATCAGTGCATGATCAGCCACGTGATCAGTGCATGATCAGCCACGTGATCAGTGCATGATAGCCACGTGATCAGTGCATGATCAGTCACGTGATCAGTGCATGATCAGTCACGTGATCAGTGCATGATCAGCCACGTGATCAGTGCATGATCAGTTACGTGATCAGTGCATGATCAGCCACGTGATCAGTGCATGATAGCCACGTGATCAGTGCATGATCAGCCACGTGATCAGTGCATGATCAGTCACGTGATCAGTGCATGATCAGTCACGTGATCAGTGCATGATCAGCCACGTGATCAGTGCATGTGAGTCATGTAGTCAGTGCATGATAGCACGTGATCAGTGCATGATCAGTCCCGTGATCAGTGCATGATCAGCCACGTGATCAGTGCATGATCAGCCACGTGATCAGTGCATGATCAGTCACATGATCAGTGCATGATCATCACGTGATCAGTGTATGATCAGCCACGTGAACAGTGCATGCTCAGTCACGTGATCAGGGCCTGCTGAGCTGCGTGATTACTGTCTGCTCATCTGCTTGACAATTGCCAGCTGAGCTGCACGATTCCTGCCTGTCATCTGCTTGACAATTGCCAGCTGTGCTGCGTAATTCCTGCCTGCTCATCTGCTTGATTATTGCCAGCTGAGCAGCATGATTTCTCACAGCTGAGTTCCATGATTATTGCCTGCTGACTGATTCGTGCCTACTCAGCTCTTTGTTCATTGCCTCCAGAGGCACATGATCAGTGTATGACACCAAACATGATCAGCACATGATCAGTCACATGATCAGTGCATGATAAGCCACGTGATCAGTGCATGATCAATTATGTGATCAGTGCATGATCAGTCATGTGACCAGTACATGGTAGCTGTGTGATCAGTGCATGATCAGCCACGTGATCAGTGCATGATCAGTCACGTGATCAGTGCATGATCAGTCACGTGATCAGTGCATGATCAGTCACGTGATCAGTGCATGATCAGTTACGTGATCAGTGCATGATCAGTCACGTGACCAGTGCATGGTAGCTACGTGATCATTGCATGATCAGCCACGTGATCAGTGCATGATAGCCACGTGATCAGTGCATGATAGCCACGTGATCAGTGCATGATCAGTCACGTGATACGTGTGTGATCAGCCACGTGATCAGTGCATGATATCCACGTGATCAGTGCATGATAGCCACGTGATCAGTGCATGATCAGTCCGTGATCAGTGCATGATCAGTCACGTGATACGTGTGTGATCAGCCACGTGATCAGTGCATGATGAGCCACGTGATCAGTGCATGATCAATTACGTGATCAGTGCATGATCAGTCACGTGACCAGTACATGGTAGCTACGTGATCATTGCATGATCAGCCACGTGATCAGTGCATGATAGCCACGTGATCAGTGCATGATAGCCACGTGATCAGTGCATGACAGCCACGTGATCAGTGCATGATCAGTCACGTGATCATGTGTGATCAGCCACGTGATCAGTGCATGATGAGCCACGTGATCAGTGCATGATCAATTACGTGATCAGTGCATGATCAGTCACGTGACAGTACATGGTTGCTACGTGATCAGTGCATGATCAGCCACGTGATCAGTGCATGATAGCCACGTGATCAGTGCATGATCAGTCACGTGATCAGTGCATGATCAGTCACGTGATCAGTGCATGATCATTTACGTGATCAGTGCATGATCAGTCACGTGACCAGTATATGGTAGCTTCGTGATCATTCCATGACGAGCCACGTGATCAGTGCATGATAGCCACGTGATCAGTGCATGATCAGTTACGTGATCAGTGTATGATCAGCCACGTGATCAGTGCATGAGTGCCACGTGATCAGTGCATGATATGTCACGTGACAGTGTGTGATCAGCCACGTGATCAGTGCATGATCAGCCACGTGATCAGTGCATGATAGCCACGTGATCAGTGCATGATCAGTTACGTGATCAGTGCATGATCAGTCACGTGATCAGTGCATGGTAGCTACGTGATCAGTGCATGATCAGCCACGTGATCAGTGCATGATAGCCACGTGATCAGTGCATGATCAGTCACATGATCAGTGTATGATCATCCACGTGATCAGTGCATGATCAGTCACTGATCAGTGCATGATATAGACGTGATCAGTGCATGATCAGTCACGTGATCAGTGCATGATCAGCCACGTGATCAGTGCATGATAGCCACGTGATCAGTGCATGATAGCCAGTGATCAGTGCATGATCAGTCACGTGATCAGTGCATGATCAGCCACGTGATCAGTGCATGATAGCCACGTGATCAGTGCATGATCAGTCACGTGATCAGTGCATGATCAGTCACGTGATCAGTGCATGATCAGCCACGTGATCAGTGCATGATCAGCCACGTGATCAGTGCATGATCAGTCACGTGATCAGTGCATGATCAGTCACGTGATCAGTGCATGATCAGTCACGTGATCAGTGCATGATCAGCCACGTGATCAGTGCATGATAGCCACGTGATCAGTGCATGATCAGTCACGTGATCAGTGCATGATCAGTCACGTGATCAGTGCATGATCAGCCACGTGATCAGTGCATGATCAGCCACGTGATCAGTGCATGATCAGCCACGTGATCAGTGCATGATCAGCCACGTGATCAGTGCATGATCAGTCACGTGATCAGTACATGATCAGTCACGTGAACAGTGCATGATCATTTACGTGATCTGTGCATGATCAGTCACGTGACCAGTATATGGTAGCTACGTGATCATTCCATGACGAGCCACGTGAGCAGTGCATGATAGCCACGTGATGTGTGCATGATGAGTTACGTGAGCAGAGTATGATCAGCCACGTGATCAGTGCATGAGTGCCACGTGATCAGTGCATGATATGTCACGTGACAGGTGTGTGATCAGCCACGTGACAGTGCATGTTCAGCCACGTGATCAGTGCATGATCAGTTACGTGAGCAGTGTATGATCAGCCACGTGATCAGTGCATGGTCAGACACGTGAACAGTGTATGATCAGCCACGTGATCAGTGCATGATATCCAAGTGATCAGTGCATGATCAATCACGTGATCAGTGTATGATCAGCCACGTGAACAGTGCATGCTCAGTCACGTGATCTGGGCCTGCTGAGCTGCGTGATTACTGTCTGCTCATCTGCTTGACAATTGCCAGCTGAGCTGCACGATTCCTGCCTGTCATCTGCTTGACAATTGCCAGCTGTGCTGCGTAATTCCTGCCTGCTCAGCTGCTTGATTATTGCCAGCTGAGCAGCATGATTCCTCACACCTGAGTTCCATGATTATTGCCTGCTGACTGTTTGATTCGTGCCTACTCAGCTCTTTGTTTATTGCCTCCAGAGGAACATGATCAGTGTATGATAGAAAACATGATCAGCGCATGATCAGTCACATGATCAGCGCCATTAAGTCACGTGATCACTACATGATAGTCATGTGATCAGTCCATGCTCAGTCACGGTATCAGTGCATGATCAGCCACGTGATCAGTGCATGATCTGTCACATGATTAGTGTCTGATCATCCACGTGATCAGTGCATGATCAGTCACGTGATCAGTGCATGATAGCCACGTGATCAGTGCATGATCAGTCACCTGATGGGTGTATGATCATTCACGTGACCTGTACATGGTAGCTACATGATCATTGCATGATCAGCCACGTGAGTAGTGCATGATAGCCACGTGATCAGTGCATGATCAGTCACGTGATCAGTGCATGATCAGTCATGTGACCAGTACATGGTAGCTGCATGATCATCGCATGATCAGCCACGTGAGCAGTGCATGATAGCCACGTGATCAGTGCATGATCAGTCACGTGATCAGTGCATGATCAGTCATGTGATCAGTGCATGATCAGGCACGTGATCAGTGCATGATCAGCCACGTGATCAGTGCATGATAGCCACGTGATCAGTGCATGATCAGTCACGTGATCAGTGCATGATCAGTCACGTGATCAGTGCATGATAGCTGCGTGATCATCGCATGATCAGCCACGTGATCAGTGCATGATAGCCACGTGATCAGTGCATGATCAGTCACGTGATCAGTGCATGATCAGTCACGTGATCAGTGCATGATCAGCCACGTGATCAGTGCATGATAGCCACGTGATCAGTGCATGATCAGTCACGTGATCAGTGCATGATCAGTCACGTGATCAGTGCATGATAGCCACGTGATCAGTGCATGATCAGCCACGTGATCAGTGCATGATCAGCCACGTGATCAGTGCATGATCAGCCACGTGATCAGTGCATGATAGCCACGTGATCAGTGCATGATCAGTTACGTGATCAGTGCATGATCAGTCACGTGATCAGTGCATGATAGCCACGTGATCAGTGCATGATAGCCACGTGATCAGTGCATGATCAGTCACGTGATCAGTGCATGATCAGTCACGTGATCAGTGCATGATCAGCCACGTGATCAGTGCATGTCAGTCATGTGATCAGTGCATGATAGCGCCGTGATCAGTGCATGATCAGTCCCGTGATGTGTGCATGATCAGCCACGTGATCAGTGCATGATACCACGTGATCAGTGCATGATCAGTCACGTGATCAGTGCATGATCAGCCACGTGATCAGTGCATGATAGCCACGTGATCAGTGCATACTATTACGTGACAGTGCATGATCAGCCACGTGATCAGTGCATGATAGCCACGTGATCAGTGCATGATCAGTCACGTGATCAGTGTGTGATCAGCCACGTGAACAGTGCATGCTCAGTCACGTGATCAGGGCCTGCTGAGCTGCGTGATTACTGTCTGCTCATCTGCTTGACAATTGCCAGCTGAGCTGCACGATTCCTGCCTGTCATCTGCTTGACAATTGCCAGCTGTGCTGCGTAATTCCTGCCTGCTCATCTGCTTGATTATTGCCAGCTGAGCAGCATGATTCCTCAGAGCTGAGTTCCATGATTATTGCCTGCTGACTGTTTCCTGCCTACTCAGCTCTTTGTTCATTGCCTCCAGAGGCACATGATCAGTGTATGATACCAAACATGATCAGCACATGATCAGTCACATGATCAGTGCATGATAAGCCACGTGATCAGTGCATGATCAGTCATGTGATCAGTGCATGATCAGTCATGTGATCAGTGCATAGTAGCTGCGTGATCAGTGCATGATCAGCCACGTGATCAGTGCATGATAGCCACGTGATCAGTGCATGATCAGTCACGTGATCAGTGCATGATAGTACGTGATCAGTGCATGATCAGCCACGTGATCAGTGCATGATAGCCACGTGATCAGTGCATGATAGCCACGTGATCAGTGCATGATCAGTCACGTGATCAGTGCATGATCAGTCACGTGATCAGTGCATGATCAGCCACGTGATCAGTGCATGATCAGTCACGTGACCAGTGCATGGTAGCCGTGATCATTGCATGATCAGCCACGTGATCAGTGCATGATAGCCACGTGATCAGTGCATGATCAGTTACGTGATCAGTGCATGATCAGCCACGTGATCAGTGCATGATGTCACGTGACAGGTGTGTGATCAGCCACGTGATCAGTGCATGATCAGCCACGTGATCAGTGCATGATAGCCACGTGATCAGTGCATGATCAGTCACGTGATCAGTGCATGATCAGCCACGTGATCAGTGCATGATCAGTCACGTGATCAGTGCATGATCAGCCACGTGATCAGTGCATGATCAGTCACGTGATCAGTGCATGATATAGACGTGATCAGTGCATGATCAGTCACGTGATCAGTGCATGATAGCCACGTGATCAGTGCATGATCAGTCACGTGATCAGTGCATGATCAGTCACGTGACCTATACATGGTACCTACGTGATCATTGCATGATCAGCCACGTGATCAGTGCATGATAGCCACGTGATCAGTGCATGATCAGTCACGTGATCAGTGCATGATCAGTCACGTGACCAGTACATGGTAGCTGCGTGATCATGCATGATCAGCCACGTGATCAGTGCATGATAGCCACGTGATCAGTGCATGATCAGTCACGTGATCAGTGCATGATCAGTCACGTGATCAGTGCATGATCAGCCACGTGATCAGTGCATGATAGTCACGTGATCAGTGCATGTCCAGCCACGTGATCAGTGCATGATAGCCACGTGATCAGTGCATGATCAGTCACGTGATCAGTGCATGATCAGTCACGTGATCAGTGCATGATCAGCCACGTGATCAGTGCATGATAGCCACGTGATCAGTGCATGATCAGTCACGTGATCAGTGCATGATCAGTCACGTGATCAGTGCATGATCAGCCACGTGATCAGTGCATGATCAGCCACGTGATCAGTGCATGATCAGTTACGTGATCAGTGCATGATCAGTCACGTGATCAGTGCATGATAGCCACGTGATCAGTGCATGATCAGCCACGTGATCAGTGCATGATCAGTCACGTGATCAGTGCATGATCAGTCACGTGATCAGTGTGTGATCAGCCACGTGATCAGTGCATGATAGCCACGTGATCAGTGCATGATAGCCACGTGATCAGTGCATGATCAGTCACGTGATCAGTGTGTGATCAGCCACGTGATCAGTGCATGATAGCCACGTGATCAGTGCATGATCAGTCACGTGATCAGTGCATGATCAGCCACGTGATCAGTGCATGATCAGCCACGTGATCAGTGCATGATCAGTTACGTGATCAGTGCATGATCAGTCACGTGATCAGTGCATGATCAGTCATGTGACCAGTGCATGATAGCTGCGTGATCATCGCATGATCAGCCACGTGATCAGTGCATGATAGCCACGTGATCAGTGCATGATCAGTCACGTGATCAGTGCATGATCAGTCACGTGATCAGTGCATGATCTGTCACGTGATTAGTGTATGATCATCCACGTGATCAGTGCATGATCAGTCACGTGATCAGTGCATGATATAGACGTGATCAGTGCATGATCAGTCACGTGATCAGTGCATGATAGCCACGTGATCAGTGCATGATCAGTCACGTGATCAGTGCATGATCAGTCACGTGACCAGTACATGGTAGCTACATGATCATTGCATGATCAGCCACGTGATCAGTGCATGATAGCCACGTGATCAGTGCATGATCAGTCACGTGATCAGTGCATGATCAGTCACGTGATCAGTGCATGGTAGCTGCGTGATCATGCATGATCAGCCACGTGATCAGTGCATGATAGCCACGTGATCAGTGCATGATCAGTCACGTGATCAGTGCATGATCAGTCACGTGATCAGTGCATGATCAGCCACGTGATCAGTGCATGATCAGGCACGTGATCAGTGCATGATCAGCCACGTGATCAGTGCATGATAGCCACGTGATCAGTGCATGATCAGTCACGAGATCAGTGCATGATCAGTCACGTGATCAGTGCATGATCAATTACGTGATCAGTGCATGATCAGCCACATGATCAGTGCATGATCAATTATGTGATCAGTGCCTGATCAGCCACGTGAGCAGTGCATGATAGCCATGTGATCAGTGCATGATCAGCCATGTGATCAGTGCCTGATCAGTAACGTGATCAGTGCATGGTCAGTCACGTGATCAGTGCATGATCATCCACGTGATCAGTGCATGTGAAGTCATGTAGTCAATGCATGATAGCACAGTGATCAGTGCACGATTAGTCCCGTGATGAGTGTATGATCAGCCAAGTGATCAGTGCAAGATCAGCTACGTGATCAGTGCATGATCAGTCACATGATCAGTGCATGATCATCATGTGATCAGTGTATGATCAGCCACGTGATCAGTGCATGATATCCAAGTGATCAGTGCATGATCAATCACGTGATCAGTGTATGATCAGCCACGTGAACAGTGCATGCTCAGTCACGTGATCTGGGCCTGCTGAGCTGCGTTATTACTGTCTGATCATCTGCTTGACAATTGCCAGCTGAGCTGCACGATTCCTGCCTGTCATCTGCTTGACAATTGCCAGCTGTGCTGCATAATTCCTGCCTGCTCAGCTGCTTGATTATTGCCAGCTGAGCAGTATGATTCCTCACACCTGAGTTCCATGATTATTGCCTGCTGACTGTTTGATTCGTGCCTACTCAGCTCTTTGTTTATTGCCTCCAGAGGCACATGATCAGTGTATGATAGAAAACATGATCAGCGCATGATCAGTCACATGATCAGCGCCATTAAGTCACGTGATCACTACATGATAGTCATGTGATCAGTCCATGCTCAGTCACGGTATCAGTGCATGATCAGCCACGTGATCAGTGCATGATCTGTCACATGATTAGTGTATGATCATCCATGTGATCAGTGCATGATCAGTCTCGTGATCAGTGCATGATAGCCACGTGATCAGTGCATGATCAGTCACCTGATGGGTGTATGATCATTCACGTGACCTGTACATGGTAGCTACATGATCATCGCATGATCAGCCACGTGAGCAGTGCATGATAGCCACGTGATCAGTGCATGATCAATCACGTGTTCAGTGCATGATCAGTCATGTAATATGTGCATGACCAGGCATGTGATCAGTGTATGATCAGCCACGTGATCAGTGCATGATAGCCACGTGATCAGTGCATGATCAGTCACGTGATCAGTGCATGATCAGTCATGTGACCAGTACATGGTAGCTGCGTAATCATCGCATGATCAGCCACGTGAGTAGTGCATGATAGCCACGTGATCAGTGCATGATCACTCACGAGATCAGTGCATGACCAGGCACGAGATCAGTGCATGTCCAGCCAAGTGATCAGTGCATGATAGCCACGTGATCAGTGCATGATCAGTCACGTGATCAGTGCATGATCAGTCACGTGATCAGTGCATGTTAGCCAGGTGATCAGTGCATGATCAGCCACGTGATTAGTGCATGACCAGGCACGTGATCAGTGTATGTCCAGCCAAGTGATCAGTGCATGATAGCCACGTGATCAGTGCATGATCAGTTACGTGATCAGTGCATGATCAATGACGTGATCAGTGCATGATTGCCAGGTGATCAGTGCATGATAGCCACGTGATCAGTGCATGATCAGTCACGTGATCAGTGCATGGTCAGTCACGTGATCAGTGCATGATCAGCCACGTGAGTAGTGCATGATAGCCACGTGATCACTGTATGATCAGCCACGTGAACAGTGCATGCTCAGTCACGTGATCTGGGCCTGCTGAGCTGCGTGATTCCTATCTGCTCATCTGCTTGACAATTGCCAGCTGAGCTGCACGATTCCTGACTGTCATCTGCTTGACAATTGCCAGCTGTGCTGCGTAATTCCTGCCTGCTCAGCTGCTTGATTATTGCCAGCTGAGCAGCATGATTCCTCACACGTGTGTTCCATGATTATTAACTGCTGACTGTTTGATTCGTGCCTACTCAGCTCTTTGTTTATTGCCTCCAGAGGCACATGATCAGTGTGTGATAGCAAACATGATCAGCGCATGATCAGTCACATGATCAGCGCCATTAAGTCACGTGATCACTACATGATAGTCATGTGATCAGTCCATGCTCAGTCACGGTATCAGTGCATGATCAGCCACGTGATCAGTGCATGATCTGTCACAAGATTAGTGCATGATCATCCACGTGATCAGTGCACGGGCAGTCATGTGATCAGTGCATGATATAGACGTGAACAGTGCATGATAAGTCTCGTGATCAGTGCATGATAGCCACGTGATCAGTGCATGATCAGTCACCTGAAGGGTGTATGATCATTCACGTGACCTGTACATGGTAGCTACATGATCATTGCATGATCAGCCTCGTGAGTAGTGCATGATAGCCACGTGATCACTGCATGATCAGTCACGTGATCAGTGCATTATCAGTCATGTGACCAGTACATGGTACCTGCGTGATCATGGCATGATCAGCCACGTGAGCAGTGCATGATAGCCACGTGATCAGTGCATGACCAGACACGAGATCAGTGCATGATCAGTCACGTGATCAGTGCATGATCAGCCACGTGATCAGTGCATGACCAGGAACGTGATCAGTGTATGTCCAGCCAAGTGATCAGTGCATGATAGCCACGTGATCAGTGCATGATCAGTCACGTGATCAGTGCATGATCAGTTATGTGATCAGTGTCTGATCAGCCACATGATCAGTGCATTATCAATTACGTGATCAGTGCATGATCAGTCACGTGACCAGTACATGGTAGCTACGTGATCATTGCCTGCTCAGCCACATGATCAGTGCATGATAGCCACGTGATCAGTGCATGATAGCCACGTGATCAGTGCATGATCAGTCATGTGATACGTGTGTGATCAGCCAGGTGATCAGTGCATGACAACCACGTGATTGGTGCATGATAGCCACGTGATCAGTGCATGAACAGTCACGTGATACATGTGTGATCAGCCACGTGATCAGTGCATGATCAGCCACGTGATCACTGCAGGATCAATTACGTGATCAGTGCATGATCAGTCACGTGACCAGTACATGGTTGCTACGTGATCGTGCATGATCAGCCACGTGAGCAGAGCCTGATAGCCACGTGATCAGTGCATGATCAGCCACGTGATCAGTGCATGAGTGCCACGTGATCAGTGCATGATATGTCACGTGACAGGTGTGTGATCAGCCACGTGAACAGTGCATGTTCAGCCACGTGATCAGTGCATGATAGCCACGTGATCAGTGCATGATCAGTTACGTGAGCAGTGTATGATCAGCCACGTGATCAGTGCATGGTCAGACACGTGAACATTGTATGATCAGCCACGTGATCAGTGCATGATATCCAAGTGATCAGTGCATGATCATCACGTGATCAGTGTATGATCAGCCACGTGAACAGTGCATGCTCAGCCACGTGATCTGGGCCTGCTGAACTGCGTGATTCCTGTCTGCTCATCTGCTTGACAATTGCCAGCTGAGCTGCACGATTCCTGCCTGTCATCTGCTTGACAATTGCCAGCTGTGCTGCATAATTCCTTCCTGCACAGCTGCTTGATTATTGCCAGCTGAGCAGCATGATTCCTCACACCTGTGTTCCATGATTATTAACTGCTGACTGTTTCATTCGTGCCTACTCAGCTCTTTGTTTATGGCCTCCAGAGGCACATGATCAGTGTGTGATAGCAAACATGATCAGCGCATGATCAGTCACATGATCAGCGCCATTAAGTCACGTAATCACTACATGATAGTCATGTGATCAGTCCATGCTCAGTCACGGTATCAGTGCATGATCAGCCACGTGATCAGTGCATGATCTGTCACAAGATTAGTGTATGATCATCCACGTGATCAGTGCACGGGCAGTCATGTGATCAGTGCATGATATAGACGTGAACAGTGCATGATCAGTCTCGTGATCAGTGCATGATAGCCACGTGATCAGTGCAGGATCAGTCACCTGATGGGTGTATGATCATTCACGTGACCTGTACATGGTAGCTACATGATCATTGCATGATCAGCCACGTGAGTAGTGCATGATAGCCACGTGATCACTGCATGATCAGTCACGTGATCAGTGCATGATCAGTCATGTGACCAGTACATGGGAGCTGCGTGATCATGGCATGATCAGCCACGTGAGCAGTGCATGATAGCCACGTGATCAGTGCATGATCAGACACGAGATCAGTGCATGATCAGTCACGTGATCAGTGCATGATCAGCCACGTGATCAGTGCATGACCAGGCACGTGATCAGTGTATGTCCAGCCAAGTGATCAGTGCATGATAGCCACGTGATCAGTCCATGATCAGTCACGTGATCAGTGCATGATCAGTTATGTGATCAGTGTATGTTCAGCCACGTTATCAGTGCATGATCAGCCACGTGATCATTGCATGATCAATTACGTGATCAGTGCATGATCAGTCACGTGACCAGTACATGGTAGCTACGTGATCATTACCTGATCAACCACGTGATCAGTGCATGATAGCCACGTGATCAGTGCATGATAGCCACGTGATCAGTGCATGATCAGTCATGTGATACGTGTGTGATCAGCCACGTGATCAGTGCATGATATCCACGTGATCAGTGCATGACAGTCACGTGATCAGTGCATGAGAGCCACGTGATCAGTGCATGATCAGTCACGTGATACATGTGTGATCAGCCACGTGATCAGTGCATGATGAGCCACGTGATCAGTGCATGATCAATTACGTGATCAGTGCATGATCAGTCACGTGACCAGTACATTGTTGCTACGTGATCGTTGCATGATCAGCCACGTGAGCTGAACATGATAGTCAAGTGGTCAGTGCATGATCAGTCACGTGATCAGTACATGATCAGTCACGTGAACAGTGCATGATCATTTACGTGATCTTTGCATGATCAGTCACGTTGCCAGTATATGGTTGCTACGTGATCATTCCATGATGAGCCACCTGAGCAGTGCATGATAGCCACGTGATGTGTGCATGAGTTACGTGAGAAGAGTATGATCAGCCACGTGATCAGTGCATGAGTGCCACGTGATCCGTGCATGATATGCTACGTGACAGGTGTGTTATCAGCCACGTGAACAGTGCATGTTCAGCCACGTGATCAGTGCATGATAGCCACGTGATCAGTGCATGATCAGTCACGTGATCAGTGCATGATCAGTCACGTGATCAGTGCATGATCAGTCACGTGATCAGTGCATGATAGCCAGGTGATCAGTGCATGATCAGCCACGTGATTAGTGCATGACCAGGCACGTGATCAGTGTATGACCAGCCAAGTGATCAGTGCATGATAGACACGTGATCAGTGCATGATCAGTTACGTGATCAGTGCATGATCAGTCACGTGATCAGTGCATGATAGCCAGGTGATCAGTGCATGATAGCCACGTGATCAGTGCATGATCAGTCACGTGATCAGTGCATGGTCAGTCACGTGATCAGTGCATGATCATCCACGTGATCAGTGCATGTGGAGTCATGTAATCAATGCATAATAGCGCCTTGATCTGTGCACGATCAGTCCCGTGATGTGTGTATGATCAGACAAGTGATCAGTGCATGATACCTACGTGATCAGTGCATGATCAGTCATATGATCAGTGCATGATTAGCCATGTCATCAGTGCATGATAGCCACGTGGTCAGTGCATACTATTACGGTAACAATGCATGCGCAAACACGTGATCAGTGCATGATAGCCACGTGATCAGTGCAAGATCAGTCACGTGATAGGTGTGTGATCAGCCATGTGAACAGTGCATGCTCAGTCACGTGATCAGGGCCTGCTGAGCTGCGTGATTACTGTCTGCTCATCTGCTTGACAATTGCCAGCTGAGCTGCACGATTCCTGCCTGCCATCTCCTTGACAATTGCCACCTGTGCTGCGTAATTCCTGCCTGCTCATCTATTTGATTTTTGCCAGCTGAGCAGCATGATTTCTCAGAGCTGAGTTCCATGATTATAGCCTGCTGACTGTTTCCTGCCTACTCAGCTCTATGTTCTTTGCCTCCAGAGGCACATGATCAGTGTGTGACACCAAACATGATCAGCACATGATCAGTCAGATGATCAATGCATGATAAGCCAGGTGATCAGTGCATGATCAATTATGTGATCAGTGCATGATCAGTCATGTGACCAGTACATAGTAGCTGCATGATCATTGCATGATCAGCCACGTGAGCAGTGCATGATAGCCACGTGATCACTGCATGATCAGTCGCGTGACCAGTGCATGGTAACTACGTGATCATTGCATGATCAGCCACGTGAGCAGTGCATGATATCCACGTGATCAGTGCAGGATAACCACGTGATCACTTCATGATTAGTCACGTGATCAGTACATGATCAGTCACATGAACAGTGCATGATCATTTACGTGATCTGTGCATGAGCAGTCACGTGACCAGTATATGGTAGTTTCGTTATCATTCCATGACGAACCACGTGAGCAGTGCATGGTAGCCACGTGATGTGTTCATGATGAGTTACGTGAGCAGAGTATGATCAGCCACGTGATCAGTGCATGATATGTTACGTGACAGGTGTGTGATCAGCCACGTGAACAGTGCATGTTCAGCCACGTATTCAGTGCATGATAGCCACGTGATCAGTGCATGATCAGTTACGTGAGCAGTGTATGATAAGCCACGTGATCAGTGCATGGTCAGACACGTGAACAGTGTATGATCAGCCACGTGATCAGTGCATGATATCCAAGTGATCAGTGCATGATCAGTCACGTGATCAGTGTATGATCAGCCATGTGAACAGTGCATGCTCAGTCACGTGATCAGGGCCTGCTGAGCTGCGTGATTACTGTCTGCTCATCTGCTTGACAATTTCCAGCTGAGCTGCACGATTCCTGCCTGTCATCTCCTTGACAATTGCCACCTGTGCTGCGTAATCCTGCCTGCTCATCTACTTGATTATTGCCAGCTGAGCAGCATGATTTCTCAGAGGTGAGTTCCATGATTATAGCCTGCTGACTGATTCCTGCCTACTCAGCTCTATGTTCATTGCCTCCAGAGGCACATGATCAGTGTGTGACACCAAACATGATCAGCACATGGTCAGTCACATGATCAATGCATGATAAGCCATGTGATCATTGCAAGATCAATTATGTGATCAGTGCATGATCAGTCATGTGACCAGTAAATGGTAGCTGTGTGATCATTGCATGATCAGCCACGTGATCAGTGCATGAGAGACACGTGATCAGTGCATGATCAGTCACGTGATACATGTGTGATCAGCCACGTGATCAGTGCATGATCAGCCACGTGATCAGTGCATGATCAGTTACGTGATCAGTGCATGATCAGTCACGTGAACCGTACATGTTTGCTACGTGATCGTTGCATGATCAGCCACGTGAGCAGAGCATGATAGCCACGTGGTCAGTGCATGATCAGTCACGTGATCAGTACATGATCAGTCACGTGAACAGTGCATGATCGTTTACGTGATCTTTGCATGATCAGTCACGTTACCAGTATATGGTTGCTACGTGATCATTCCATGACGAGCCACGTGAGCAGTGCATGATAGCCACGTGATCAGTGGATGATCAGACACGAGATCAGTGCATGATCAGTCATGTGATCAGTGCATAATCAGCCACGTGATCAGTGCATGACCAGGCACGTGATCAGTGTATGTCCAGCCAAGTGATCAGTGCATGATAGCCACGTGATCAGTGCATGATCAGTTATGTGATCAGTGTATGATCAGCCACGTGATCAGTGCATGATCAGCCACGTGATCAGTGCATGATCAATTACCTGATCAGTGCATGATCAGTCACGTGACCAGTACATGGTAGCTACGTGATCATTGCTTGATCAGCCACATGATCAGTGCATGATAGCCACGTGATCAGTGCATGAGAGCCACGTGATCAGTGCATGATCAGTCATGTGATACGTGTGTGATCAGCCACGTGATCAGTGCATGATATCCACGTGATCAGTGCATGACAGGCACGTGATAAGTGCATGAGAGCCACGTGATCAGTGCATGATCAGTCACGTGATACATGTGTGATCAGCCACGTGATCAGTGCATGATGAGCCACGTGATCAGTGCAGGATCAATTACGTGATCAGTGCATGATCAGTCACGTGACCAGTACATGGTTGCTACGTGATCGTTGCATGATCATCCACGTGAGCAGAGCATGATAGCCACGTGGTCAGTGCATGATCAGTCACGTAAACAGTGCATGATCATTTACGTGATCTTTGCATGATCAGTCACGTTACCAGTATATGGTTGCTACGTGATCATTCCATGACAGCCACGTGAGCAGTGCATGATAGCCACGTGATGTGTGCATGAGTTACGTGAGCAGAGTATGATCAGCCACGTGATCAGTGCATGAGTGCCACGTGATCAGTGCATGATATGTCACGTGACAGTGTGTGATCAGCCACGTGAACAGTGCATGATAAGTCTCGTGATCAGTGCATGATAGCCACGTGATCAGTGCATGATCAGTCACCTGATCAGTGTATGATCATTCACGTGACCTGTACATGGTAGCTACATGAACATTGCATGATCAGCCTCGTGAGTAGTGCATGATAGCCACGTGATCACTGCATGATCAGTCACGTGATCAGTGCATTATCAGTCATGTGACCAGTACATGGTACCTGCGTGATCATGGCATGATCAGCCACGTGAGCAGTGCATGATAGCCACGTGATCAGTGCATGACCAGACACGAGATCAGTGCATGATCAGTCACGTGATCAGTGCATGATCAGCCACGTGATCAGTGCATGACCAGGCACGTGATCAGTGCATGTCCAGCCAAGTGATCAGTGCATGATAGCCACGTGATCAGTGCATGATCAGTCACGTGATCAGTGCATGATCAGTTATGTGATCAGTGTGTGATCAGCCACATGATCAGTGCATTATCAATTACGTGATCAGTGCATGATCAGTCACGTGACCAGTACATGGTAGCTACGTGATCATTGCCTGCTCAGCCACATGATCAGTGCATGATAGCCACGTGATCAGTGCATGATAGCCACGTGATCAGTGCATGATCAGTCATGTGATACGTGTGTGATCAGCCAGGTGATCAGTGCATGATCAGCCACGTGATCAGTGCATGAGAGCCACGTGATCAGTGCATGAACAGTCACGTGATACATGTGTGATCAGCGACGTGTTCAGTGCATGATGAGCCACGTGATCACTGCAGGATCAATTAGGTGATCAGTGCATGATCAGTCACGTGACCAGTACATGGTTGCTACGTGATCGTTGCATGATCAGCCACGTGAGCAGAGCCTGATAGCCACGTGGTCAGTGCATGATCAGCCACGTGATCAGTGCATGAGTGCCACGTGATCAGTGCATGATATGTCACGTGACAGGTGTGTGATCAGCCACGTGAACAGTGCATGTTCAGCCACATGATTAGTGCATGATAGCCACGTGATCAGTGCATGATCAGTTACGTGAGCAGTGTATGATCAGCCACGTGATCCGTGCATGGTCAGACACGTGAACATTGTATGATCAACCACGTGATCAGTGCATGATATCCAAGTGATCAGTGCATGATCATCACGTGATCAGTGTATGATCAGCCACATGAACAGTGCATGCTCAGTCACGTGATCTGGGCCTGCTGAACTGCGTGATTCCTGTCTGCTCATCTGCTTGACAATTGCCAGCTGAGCTGCACGATTCCTGCCTGTCATCTGCTTAACAATTGCCAGCTGTGCTGCGTAATTCCTGCCTGCTCAGCTGCTTGATTATTGCCAGCTGAGCAGCATGATTTCTCACACCTGTGTTCCATGATTATTAACTGCTGACTGTTTGATTCATGCCTACTCAGCTATTTGTTTATTGCCTCCAGAGGCACATGATCAGTGTGTGATAGCAAACATGATCAGCGCATGATCAGTCACAAGATCAGCGCCATTAAGTCACGTAATCACTACATGATAGTCATGTGATCAGTCCATGCTCAGTCACGGTATCAGTGCATGATCAGCCACGTGATCAGTGCATGATCTGTCACAAGATTAGTGTATGATCATCCACGTGATCAGTGCACGGGCAGTCATGTGATCAGTGCATGATATAGACGTGAACAGTGCATGATCAGTCTCGTGATCAGTGCATGATAGCCACGTGATCAGTGCATGATCAGCCACGTGATCAGTGCATGATCAGTCACGTGATCAGTGCATGATCAGTCACGTGATCAGTGCATGATCAGTCACGTGATCAGTGCATGATAGCCAGGTGATCAGTGCATGATCAGCCACGTGATTAGTGCATGACCAGTCACGTGATCAGTGTATGTCCAGCCAAGTGATCAGTGCATGATAGACACGTGATCAGTGCATGATCAGTTACGTGATCAGTGCATGATCAGTCACGTGATCAGTGCATGATAGCCAGGTGATCAGTGCATGATAGCCACGTGATCAGTGCATGATCAGTCACGTGATCAGTGCATGGTCAGTCACGTGATCAGTGCATGATCATCCACGTGATCAGTGCATGTGGAGTCATGTAATCAATGCATAATAGCGCCTTGATCTGTGCACGGTCAGTCCCGTGATGTGTGTATGATCAGACAAGTGATCAGTGCAAGATACCTACGTGATCAGTGCATGATCAGTCATATGATCAGTGCATGATTAGCCATGTCATCAGTGCATGATAGCCACGTGGTCAGTGCATACTATTACGGTAACAATGCATGCGCAAACACGTGATCAGTGCATGAGAGCCACGTGATCAGTGCAAGATCAGTCACGTGATAGGTGTGTGATCAGCCATGTGAACAGTGCATGCTCAGTCACGTGATCAGGGCCTGCTGAGCTGCGTGATTACTGTCTGCTCATCTGCTTGACAATTGCTAGCTGAGCTGCACGATTCCTGCCTGCCATCTCCTTGACAATTGCCACCTGTGCTGCGTAATTCCTGCCTGCTCATCTATTTGATTTTTGCCAGCTGAGCAGCATGATTTCTCAGAGCTGAGTTCCATGATTATAGCCTGCTGACTGTTTCCTGCCTACTCAGCTCTATGTTCTTTGCCTCCAGAGGCACATGATCAGTGTGTGACACCAAACATGATCAGCACATGATCAGTCAGATGATCAATGCATGATAAGCCAGGTGATCAGTGCATGATCAATTATGTGATCAGTGCATGATCAGTCATGTGACCAGTACATAGTAGCTGCATGATCATTGCATGATCAGCCACGTGATCAGTGCATGATAGCCACGTGATCACTGCATGATCAGTCACGTGACCAGTGCATGGTAACTACGTGATCATTGCATGATCAGCCACGTGAGAAGTGCATGATATCCACGTGATCAGTGCATGATCAGTCACGTGATCAGTACATGATCAGTCACATGAACAGTGCATGATCATTTACGTGATCTGTGCATGAGCAGTCACGTGACCAGTATATGGTAGTTTCGTTATCATTCCATGACGAGCCACGTGAGCAGTGCATGGTAGCCACGTGATGTGTTCATGATGAGTTACGTGAGCAGTGCATGATCAGCCACGTGATCAGTGCATGATATGTCACGTGACAGTGTGTGATCAGCCACGTGAACAGTGCATGTTCAGCCACGTATTCAGTGCATGATAGCCACGTGATCAGTGCATGATCAGTTACGTGAGCAGTGTATGATAAGCCACGTGATCAGTGCATGGTCAGACACGTGAACAGTGTATGATCAGCCACGTGATCAGTGCATGATATCCAAGTGATCAGTGCATGATCAGTCACGTGATCAGTGTATGATCAGCCATGTGAACAGTGCATGCTCAGTCACGTGATCAGGGCCTGCTGAGCTGCGTGATTACTGTCTGCTCATCTGCTTGACAATTTCCAGCTGAGCTGCACGATTCCTGCCTGTCATCTCCTTGACAATTGCCACCTGTGCTGCGTAATCCTGCCTGCTCATCTACTTGATTATTGCCAGCTGAGCAGCATGATTTCTCAGAGGTGAGTTCCATGATTATAGCCTGCTGACTGATTCCTGCCTACTCAGCTCTATGTTCATTGCCTCCAGAGGCACATGATCAGTGTGTGACACCAAACATGATCAGCACATGGTCAGTCACATGATCAATGCATGATAAGCCATGTGATCATTGCAAGATCAATTATGTGATCAGTGCATGATCAGTCATGTGACCAGTACATGGTAGCTGTGTGATCATTGCATGATCAGCCACGTGATCAGTGCATGAGAGACACGTGATCAGTGCATGATCAGTCACGTGATACATGTGTGATCAGCCACGTGATCAGTGCATGATGAGCCACGTGATCAGTGCAGGATCAATTACGTGATCAGTGCATGATCAGTCACGTGAACCGTACATGTTTGCTACGTGATCGTTGCATGATCAGCCACGTGAGCAGAGCATGATAGCCACGTGGTCAGTGCATGATCAGTCACGCGATCAGTACATGATCAGTCACGTGAACAGTGCATGATCAGTCTCGTGATCTTTGCATGATCAGTCACGTTACCAGTATATGGTTGCTACGTGATCATTCCATGATCAGCCACGTGAGCAGTGCATGATAGCCACGTGATCAGTGGATGATCAGACACGAGATCAGTGCATGATCAGTCACGTGATCAGTGCATAATCAGCCACGTGATCAGTGCATGACCAGGCACGTGATCAGTGTATGTCCAGCCAAGTGATCAGTGCATGATAGCCACGTGATCAGTGCATGATCAGTTATGTGATCAGTGTATGATCAGCCACGTGATCAGTGCATGATCAGCCACATGATCAGTGCATGATCAATTACCTGATCAGTGCATGATCAGTCACGTGACCAGTACATGGTAGCTACGTGATCATTGCTTGATCAGCCACATGATCAGTGCATGATAGCCACGTGATCAGTGCATGAGACCCACGTGATCAGTGCATGATCAGTCATGTGATACGTGTGTGATCAGCCACGTGATCAGTGCATGATATCCACGTGATCAGTGCATGACAGGCACGTGATAAGTGCATGAGAGCCACGTGATCAGTGCATGATCAGTCACGTGATACATGTGTGATCAGCCACGTGATCAGTGCATGATGAGCCACGTGATCAGTGCAGGATCAATTACGTGATCAGTGCATGATCAGTCACGTGACCAGTACATGGTTGCTACGTGATCGTTGCATGATCAGCCACGTGAGCAGAGCATGATAGCCACGTGGTCAGTGCATGATCAGTCACGTAAACAGTGCATGATCATTTACGTGATCTTTGCATGATCAGTCACGTTACCAGTATATGGTTGCTACGTGATCATTCCATGACGAGCCACGTGAGCAGTGCATGATAGCCACGTGATGTGTGCATGAGTTACGTGAGCAGAGTATGATCAGCCACGTGATCAGTGCATGAGTGCCACGTGATCAGTGCATGATATGTCACGTGACAGGTGTGTGATCAGCCACGTGAACATTGCATGTTCAGCCACGTGGTCAGTGCATGATAGCCACGTGATCAGTGCATGATCAGTTACGTGAGCAGTGTATGATCAGCCACGTGATCAGTGCATGGTCAGACACGTGAACAGTGTATGATCAGCCACGTGATCAGTGCATGATATCCAAGTGATCAGTGCATGATCATCACGTGATCAGTGTATGATCAGCCACGTGAACAGTGCATGCTTAGTCACGTGATCTGGGCCTGCTGAGCTGCGTGATTCCTATCTGCTCATCTGCTTGACAATTGCCAGCTGAGCTGCACGATTCCTGACTGTCATCTGCTTGACAATTGCCAGCTGTGCTGCGTAATTCCTGCCTGCTCAGCTGCTTGATTATTGCCAGCTGAGCAGCATGATTCCTCACACCTGTGTTCCATGATTATTAACTGCTGACTGTTTGATTCGTGCCTACTCAGCTCTTTGTTTATTGCCTCCAGAGGCACATGATCAGTGTGTGATAGCAAACATGATCAGCGCATGATCAGTCACATGATCAGCGCCATTAAGTCACGTGATCACTACATGATAGTCATGTGATCAGTCCATGCTCAGTCACGGTATCAGTGCATGATCAGCCACGTGATCAGTGCATGATCTGTCACAAGATTAGTGCATGATCATCCACGTGATCAGTGCACGGGCAGTCATGTGATCAGTGCATGATATAGACGTGAACAGTGCATGATAAGTCTCGTGATCAGTGCATGATAGCCACGTGATCAGTGCATGATCAGTCACCTGAAGGGTGTATGATCATTCACGTGACCTGTACATGGTAGCTACATGAACATTGCATGATCAGCCTCGTGAGTAGTGCATGATAGCCACGTGATCACTGCATGATCAGTCACGTGATCAGTGCATTATCAGTCATGTGACCAGTACATGGTACCTGCGTGATCATGGCATGATCAGCCACGTGAGCAGTGCATGATAGCCACGTGATCAGTGCATGACCAGACACGAGATCAGTGCATGATCAGTCACGTGATCAGTGCATGATCAGCCACGTGATCAGTGCATGACCAGGCACGTGATCAGTGTATGTCCAGCCAAGTGATCAGTGCATGATAGCCACGTGATCAGTGCATGATCAGTCACGTGATCAGTGCATGATCAGTTATGTGATCAGTGTGTGATCAGCCACATGATCAGTGCATTATCAATTACGTGATCAGTGCATGATCAGTCACGTGACCAGTACATGGTAGCTACGTGATCATTGCCTGCTCAGCCACATGATCAGTGCATGATAGCCACGTAATCAGTGCATGATAGCCACGTGATCAGTGCATGATCAGTCATGTGATACGTGTGTGATCAGCCAGGTGATCAGTGCATGACAGCCACGTGATCAGTGCATGAGAGCCACGTGATCAGTGCATGAACAGTCACGTGATACATGTGTGATCAGCGACGTGATCAGTGCATGATGAGCCACGTGATCACTGCAGGATCAATTAGGTGATCAGTGCATGATCAGTCACGTGACCAGTACATGGTTGCTACGTGATCGTTGCATGATCAGCCACGTGAGCAGAGCCTGATAGCCACGTGGTCAGTGCATGATCAGCCACGTGATCAGTGCATGAGTGCCACGTGATCAGTGCATGATATGTCACGTGACAGGTGTGTGATCAGCCACGTGAACAGTGCATGTTCAGCCACATGATCAGTGCATGATAGCCACGTGATCAGTGCATGATCAGTTACGTGAGCAGTGTATGATCAGCCACGTGATCAGTGCATGGTCAGACACGTGAACATTGTATGATCAGCCACGTGATCAGTGCATGATATCCAAGTGATCAGTGCATGATCATCACGTGATCAGTGTATGATCAGCCACATGAACAGTGCATGCTCAGTCACGTGATCTGGGCCTGCTGAACTGCGTGATTCCTGTCTGCTCATCTGCTTGACAATTGCCAGCTGAGCTGCACGATTCCTGCCTGTCATCTGCTTAACAATTGCCAGCTGTGCTGCGTAATTCCTGCCTGCTCAGCTGCTTGATTATTGCCAGCTGAGCAGCATGATTTCTCACACCTGTGTTCCATGATTATTAACTGCTGACTGTTTGATTCATGCCTACTCAGCTATTTGTTTATTGCCTCCAGAGGCACATGATCAGTGTGTGATAGCAAACACGATCAGCGCATGATCAGTCACAAGATCAGCGCCATTAAGTCACGTAATCACTACATGATAGTCATGTGATCAGTCCATGCTCAGTCACGGTATCAGTGCATGATCAGCCACGTGATCAGTGCATGATCTGTCACAAGATTAGTGTATGATCATCCACGTGATCAGTGCACGGGCAGTCATGTGATCAGTGCATGATATAGACGTGAACAGTGCATGATCAGTCTCGTGATCAGTGCATGATAGCCACGTGATCAGTGCATGATAGCCACGTGATCAGTGCATGATCAGTCACGTGATCAGTGCATGATCAGTCACGTGATCAGTGCATGATCAGTCACGTGATCAGTGCATGATAGCCAGTTGATCAGTGCATGATCAGCCACGTGATTAGTGCATGACCAGGCACGTGATCAGTGTATGTCCAGCCAAGTGATCAGTGCATGATAGACACGTGATCAGTGCATGATCAGTTACGTGATCAGTGCATGATCAGTCACGTGATCAGTGCATGATAGCCAGGTGATCAGTGCATGATAGCCACGTGATCAGTGCATGATCAGTCACGTGATCAGTGCATGGTCAGTCACGTGATCAGTGCATGATCATCCACGTGATCAGTGCATGTGGAGTCATGTAATCAATGCATAATAGCGCCTTGATCTGTGCACGGTCAGTCCCGTGATGTGTGTATGATCAGACAAGTGATCAGTGCAAGATACCTACGTGATCAGTGCATGATCAGTCATATGATCAGTGCATGATTAGCCATGTCATCAGTGCATGATAGCCACGTGGTCAGTGCATACTATTACGGTAACAATGCATGCGCAAACACGTGATCAGTGCATGAGAGCCACGTGATCAGTGCAAGATCAGTCACGTGATAGGCTTGTGATCAGCCATGTGAACAGTGCATGCTCAGTCACGTGATCAGGGCCTGCTGAGCTGCGTGATTACTGTCTGCTCATCTGCTTGACAATTGCTAGCTGAGCTGCACGATTCCTGCCTGCCATCTCCTTGACAATTGCCACCTGTGCTGCGTAATTCCTGCCTGCTCATCTATTTGATTTTTGCCAGCTGAGCAGCATGATTTCTCAGAGCTGAGTTCCATGATTATAGCCTGCTGACTGTTTCCTGCCTACTCAGCTCTATGTTCTTTGCCTCCAGAGGCACATGATCAGTGTGTGACACCAAACATGATCAGCACATGATCAGTCAGATGATCAATGCATGATAAGCCAGGTGATCAGTGCATGATCAATTATGTGATCAGTGCATGATCAGTCATGTGACCAGTACATAGTAGCTGCATGATCATTGCATGATCAGCCACGTGAGCAGTGCATGATAGCCACGTGATCACTGCATGATCAGTCACGTGACCAGTGCATGGTAACTACGTGATCATTGCATGATCAGCCACGTGAGCAGTGCATGATATCCACGTGATCAGTGCAGGATAACCACGTGATCACTTCATGATTAGTCACGTGATGAGTACATGATCAGTCACATGAACAGTGCATGATCATTTACGTGATCTGTGCATGATCAGTCACGTGACCAGTATATGGTAGTTTCGTTATCATTCCATGACGAACCACGTGAGCAGTGCATGGTAGCCACGTGATGTGTTCATGATGAGTTACGTGAGCAGAGTATGATCAGCCACGTGATCAGTGCATGATATGTCACGTGACAGGTGTGTGATCAGCCACGTGAACAGTGCATGTTCAGCCACGTATTCAGTGCATGATAGCCACGTGATCAGTGCATGATCAGTTACGTGAGCAGTGTATGATAAGCCACGTGATCAGTGCATGGTCAGACACGTGAACAGTGTATGATCAGCCACGTGATCAGTGCATGGGCAGTCATGTGATCAGTGCATGATATAGACGTGATCAGTGCATGATCAGTCTCGTGATCAGTGCATGATAGCCAGGTGATCAGTGCATGATCAGTCACCTGATGGGTGTATGATCATTCACGTGACCTATACATGGTACCTACATGATCATTGCATGATCAGCCACGTGAGTAGTGCATGATAGCCACGTGATCACTGCATGATCAGTCACGTGATCAGTGCATGATCAGTCATGTGACCAGTACATGGGAGCTGCGTGATCATCGCATGATCACCCACGTGAGCAGTGCAAGATAGCCACGAGATCAGTGCATGATCAGACACGAGATCAGTGCATGATCAGTCACGTGATCAGTGCATGATCAGCCACGTGATCAGTGCATGACTAGGCACGTGATCAGTGTATGTCCAGCCAAGTGATCAGTGCATGATAGCCACGTGATCAGTGCATGATCAGTCACGTGATCAGTGCATGATCAGTCACGTGATCAGTGTATGTCCAGCCAAGTGATCAGTGCATGATAGCCACGTGATCAGTGCATGATCAGTCACGTGATCAGTGCATGATCAGTCACGTGATCAGTGTATGTTCAGCCACGTGATCAGTGCATGATCAGCCACATGATCAGTGCATGATCAATTATGTGATCAGTGCATGATCAGTCACGTGAGCAGTGCATGATAGCCACGTGATCAGTGCATGATCAGCCATGTGATCAGTGCATGATATCCAAGTGATCAGTGCATGATCAGTCACGTGATCAGTGTATGATCAGCCATGTGAACAGTGCATGCTCAGTCACGTGATCAGGGCCTGCTGAGCTGCGTGATTACTGTCTGCTCATCTGCTTGACAATTTCCAGCTGAGCTGCACGATTCCTGCCTGTCATCTCCTTGACAATTGCCACCTGTGCTGCGTAATCCTGCCTGCTCATCTACTTGATTATTGCCAGCTGAGCAGCATGATTTCTCAGAGGTGAGTTCCATGATTATAGCCTGCTGACTGATTCCTGCCTACTCAGCTCTATGTTCATTGCCTCCAGAGGCACATGATCAGTGTGTGACACCAAACATGATCAGCACATGGTCAGTCACATGATCAATGCATGATAAGCCATGTGATCAGTGCAAGATCAATAATGTGATCAGTGCATGATCAGTCATGTGTCCAGTACATGGTAGCTGTGTGATCATTGCATGATCAGCCACGTGATCAGTGCATGAGAGACACGTGATCAGTGAATGATCAGTCACGTGATACATGTGTGATCAGCCACGTGATCAGTGCATGATGAGCCACGTGATCAGTGCAGGATCAATTACGTGATCAGTGCATGATCAGTCACGTGAACCGTACATGTTTGCTACGTGATCGTTGCATGATCAGCCACGTGAGCAGAGCATGATAGCCACGTGACCAGTGCATGATGAGTCACGTGATCAGTACATGATCAGTCACGTGAACAGTGCATGATCATTTACGTGATCTTTGCATGATCAGTCACGTTACCAGTATATGGTTGCTACGTGACCATTCCATGACGAGCCACGTGAGCAGTGCATGATAGCCACGTGATCAGTGGATGATCAGACACGAGATCAGTGCATGATCAGTCACGTGATCAGTGCATAATCAGCCACGTGATCAGTGCATGACCAGGCACGTGATCAGTGTATGTCCAGCCAAGTGATCAGTGCATGATAGCCACGTGATCAGTGCATGATCAGTTATGTGATCAGTGTATGATCAGCCACGTGATCAGTGCATGATCAGCCACATGATCAGTGCATGATCAATTACCTGATCAGTGCATGATCAGTCACGTGACCAGTACATGGTAGCTACGTGATCATTGCTTGATCAGCCACATGATCAGTGCATGATAGCCACGTGATAAGTGCATGAGAGCCACGTGATCAGTGCATGATCAGTCATGTGATACGTGTGTGATCAGCCACGTGATCAGTGCATGATATCCACGTGATCAGTGCATGACAGGCACGTGATAAGTGCATGAGAGCCACGTGATCAGTGCATGATCAGTCACGTGATACATGTGTGATCAGCCACGTGATCAGTGCATGATGAGCCACGTGATCAGTGCAGGATCAATTACGTGATCAGTGCATGATCAGTCACGTGACCAGTACATGGTTGCTACGTGATCGTTGCATGATCAGCCACGTGAGCAGAGCATGATAGCCACGTGGTCAGTGCATGATCAGTCACGTGAACAGTGCATGATCATTTACGTGATCTTTGCATGATCAGTCACGTTACCAGTATATGGTTGCTACGTGATCATTCCATGACGAGCCACGTGAGCAGTGCATGATAGCCACGTGATGTGTGCATGAGTTACGTGAGCAGAGTATGATCAGCCACGTGATCAGTGCATGAGTGCCACGT
This sequence comes from Bos javanicus, assembly GCF_032452875.1. Classification (NCBI taxonomy): domain Eukaryota; kingdom Metazoa; phylum Chordata; class Mammalia; order Artiodactyla; family Bovidae; genus Bos; species Bos javanicus. Next base: position 531,923 of record NW_026893634.1, read on the forward strand.
GATCAGTGCATGATATGTCACGTGACAGGTGTGTGATCAGCCACGTGAACAGTGCATGTTCAGCCACGTGATCAGTGCATGATAGCCACGTGATCAGTGCATGATCAGTTACGTGAGCAGTGTATGATCAGCCACGTGATCAGTGCATGATATCCAAGTGATCAGTGCATGATCATCACGTGATCAGTGTATGATCAGCCACGTGAACAGTGCATGCTTAGTCACGTGATCTGGGCCTGCTGAGCTGCGTGATTCCTATCTGCTCATCTGCTTGACAATTGCCAGCTGAGCTGCACGATTCCTGACTGTCATCTGCTTGACAATTGCCAGCTGTGCTGCGTAATTCCTGCCTGCTCAGCTGCTTGATTATTGCCAGCTGAGCAGCATGATTCCTCACACCTGTGTTCCATGATTATTAACTGCTGACTGTTTGATTCGTGCCTACTCAGCTCTTTGTTTATTGCCTCCAGAGGCACATGATCAGTGTGTGATAGCAAACATGATCAGCGCATGATCAGTCACAAGATCAGCGCCATTAAGTCACGTGATCACTACATGATAGTCATGTGATCAGTCCATGCTCAGTCACGGTATCAGTGCATGATCAGCCACGTGATCAGTGCATGATCTGTCACAAGATTAGTGCATGATCATCCACGTGATCAGTGCACAGGCAGTCATGTGATCAGTGCATGATATAGACGTGAACAGTGCATGATAAGTCTCGTGATCAGTGCATGATAGCCACGTGATCAGTGCATGATCAGTCACCTGAAGGGTGTATGATCATTCACGTGACCTGTACATGGTAGCTACATGAACATTGCATGATCAGCCTCGTGAGTAGTGCATGATAGCCACGTGATCACTGCATGATCAGTCACGTGATCAGTGCATTATCAGTCATGTGACCAGTACATGGTACCTGCGTGATCATGGCATGATCAGCCACGTGAGCAGTGCATGATAGCCACGTGATCAGTGCATGACAAGACAAGAGATCAGTGCATGATCAGTCACGTGATCAGTGCATGATCAGCCACGTGATCAGTGCATGACCAGGCACGTGATCAGTGTATGTCCAGCCAAGTGATCAGTGCATGATAGCCACGTGATCAGTGCATGATCAGTCACGTGATCAGTGCATGATCAGTTATGTGATCAGTGTGTGATCAGCCACATGATCAGTGCATTATCAATTACGTGATCAGTGCATGATCAGTCACGTGACCAGTACATGGTAGCTACGTGATCATTGCCTGCTCAGCCACATGATCAGTGCATGATAGCCACGTAATCAGTGCATGATAGCCACGTGATCAGTGCATGATCAGTCATGTGATACGTGTGTGATCAGCCAGGTGATCAGTGCATGACAGCCACGTGATCAGTGCATGAGAGCCACGTGATCAGTGCATGAACAGTCACGTGATACATGTGTGATCAGCGACGTGATCAGTGCATGATGAGCCACGTGATCACTGCAGGATCAATTAGGTGATCAGTGCATGATCAGTCACGTGACCAGTACATGGTTGCTACGTGATCGTTGCATGATCAGCCACGTGAGCAGAGCCTGATAGCCACGTGGTCAGTGCATGATCAGCCACGTGATCAGTGCATGAGTGCCACGTGATCAGTGCATGATATGTCACGTGACAGGTGTGTGATCAGCCACGTGAACAGTGCATGTTCAGCCACATGATCAGTGCATGATAGCCACGTGATCAGTGCATGATCAGTTACGTGAGCAGTGTATGATCAGCCACGTGATCAGTGCATGGTCAGACACGTGAACATTGTATGATCAGCCACGTGATCAGTGCATGATATCCAAGTGATCAGTGCATGATCATCACGTGATCAGTGTATGATCAGCCACGTGAACAGTGCATGCTCAGTCACGTGATCTGGGCCTGCTGAACTGCGTGATTCCTGTCTGCTCATCTGCTTGACAATTGCCAGCTGAGCTGCACGATTCCTGCCTGTCATCTGCTTAACAATTGCCAGCTGTGCTGCGTAATTCCTGCCTGCTCAGCTGCTTGATTATTGCCAGCTGAGCAGCATGATTCCTCACACCTGTGTTCCATGATTATTAACTGCTGGCTGTTTGATTCGTGCCTACTCAGCTCTTTGTTTATTGCCTCCAGAGGCACATGATCAGTGTGTGATAGGAAACATGATCAGCGCATGATCAGTCACAAGATCAGCGCCATTAAGTCACGTAATCACTACATGATAGTCATGTGATCAGTCCATGCTCAGTCACGGTATCAGTGCATGATCAGCCACGTGATCAGTGCATGATCTGTCACAAGATTAGTGTATGATCATCCACGTGATCAGTGCACGGGCAGTCATGTGATCAGTGCATGATATAGATGTGAACAGTGCATGATCAGTCTCGTGATCAGTGCATGATAGCCACGTGATCAGTGCAGGATCAGTCACCTGATGGGTGTATGATCATTCACGTGACCTGTACATGGTAGCTACATGATCATTGCATGATCAGCCACGTGAGTAGTGCATGATAGCCACGTGATCACTGCATGATCAGTCACGTGATCAGTGCATGATCAGTCATGTGACCAGTACATGGGAGCTGCGTGATCATGGCATGATCAGCCACGTGAGCAGTGCATGTTAGCCACGTGATCAGTGCATGATCAGACACGAGATCAGTGCATGATCAGTCACGTGATCAGTGCATGATCAGCCACGTGATCAGTGCATGACCAGGCACGTGATCAGTGTATGTCCAGCCAAGTGATCAGTGCATGATAGCCACGTGATCAGTGCATGATAGCCACGTGATCAGTGCAGGATCAGTCATGTGATACGTGTGTGATCAGCCACGTGATCAGTGCATGATATCCACGTGATCAGTGCATGACAGTCACGTGATCAGTGCATGAGAGCCACGTGATCAGTGCATGATCAGTCACGTGATACATGTGTGATGAGCCACGTGATCAGTGCATGATGAGCCACGTGATCAGTGCAGGATCAATTACGTGATCAGTGCATGATCAGTCACGTGACCAGTACATGGTTGCTACGTAATCGTTGCATGATCAGCCACGTGAGCAGAACATGATAGCCAAGTGGTCAGTGCATGATCAGTCACGTGATCAGTACATGATCAGTCACGTGAACAGTGCATGATCATTTACGTGACCTTTGCATGATCAGTCACGTTGCCAGTATATGGTTGCTACGTGATCATTCCATGATGAGCCACGTGAGCAGTGCATGATAGCCACGTGATGTGTGCATGAGTTACGTGAGAAGAGTATGATCAGCCACGTGATCAGTGCATGAGTGCCACGTGATCAGTGCATGATATGCTACGTGACAGGTGTGTAATCAGCCACGTGAACAGTGCATGTTCAGCCACGTGATCAGTGCATGATATCCACGTGATCAGTGCATGACAGTCACGTGATCAGTGCATGAGAGCCACGTGATCAGTGCATGATCAGTCACGTGATACATGTGTGATCAGCCACGTGATCAGTGCATGATGATCCACGTGATTAGTGCAGGATCATTTACGTGATCAGTGCATGATCAGACACGTGACCAGTACATGGTTGCTACGTGAACGTTGCATGATCAGCCACGTGAGCAGAGCATGATAGCCACGTGGTCAGTGCATGATCAGTCACGTGATCAGTACATGATCAGTCACGTGAACAGTGCATGATCATTTACGTGATCTTTGCATGATCAGTCACGTTACCAGTATTTGGTTGCTACGTGATCATTCCATGACGAGCCACGTGAGCAGTGCATGATAGCCACGTGATGTGTGCATGAGTTACGTGAGCAGAGTATGATCAGCCACGTGATCAGTGCATGAGTGCCACGTGATCAGTGCATGATATGTCACGTGACAGGTGTGTGATCAGCCACATGAACAGTGCATGTTCAGCCACGTGATCAGTGCATGATAGCCACGTGATCCGTGCATGATCAGTTACGTGATCAGTGCATGATCAGCCACGTGAACAGTGCATGATCTGTCACAAGATTAGTGCATGATCATCCACGTGATCAGTGCACGGGCAGTCATGTGATCAGTGCATGATATAGACGTGAACAATGCATCATCAGTCTCGTGATCAGTGCATGATAGCCACGTGATCAGTGCATGATCAGTCACCTGATGGGTGTATGATCATTCACGTGACCTGTACATGGTAGCTACATGATCACTGCATGATCAGCCACGTGAGTAGTGCATGATAGCCACGTGATCACTGCATGATCAGTCACGTGATCAGTGCATGATCAGTCATGTGACCAGTACATGGTAGCTGCGTGATCATGGCATGATCAGCCACGTGAGCAGTGCATGTTAGCCACGTGATCAGTGCATGATCAGACACGAGATCAGTGCATGATCAGTCACGTGATCAGTGCATGATCAGCCACGTGATCAGTGCATGACCAGGCACGTGATCAGTGTATGTCCAGCCAAGTGATCAGTGCATGATAGCCACGTGATCAGGGCATGATCAGTCACGTGATCAGTGCATGATCAGTTATGTGATCAGTGTATGTTCAGCCACGTGATCAGTGCATGATCAGCCACATGATCAGTGCATGATCAATTACATGATCAGTGCATGATCAGTCACGTGACCAGTACATGGTAGCTACGTGATCATTGCCTGATCAGCCACGTGATCAGTGCATGATAGCCACGTGATCAGTGCATGATAGCCACGTGATCAGTGCATGATAGCCACGTGATCAGTGCATGATCAGCCACATGATCAGTGCATGATCAATTACGTGATCAATGCATGATCAGTCACGTGACCAGTACATGGTTGCTACGTGATCGTTGCATGATCAGCCACGTGAGCAGAACATGATAGCCACGTGGTCAGTGCATGATCAGTCACGTGATCAGTACATGATCAGTCACGTGAACAGTGCATGATCATTTACGTGATCTTTGCATGATCAGTCACGTTGCCAGTATATGGTTGCTACGTGATCATTCCATGATGAGCCACGTGAGCAGTGCATGATAGCCACGTGATGTGTGCATGAGTTACGTGAGAAGAGTATGATCAGCCACGTGATCAGTGCATGAGTGCCACGTGATCAGTGCATGATATGCCACGTGACAGGTGTGTGATCAGCCACGTGAACAGTGCATGTTCAGCCACGTGATCAGTGCATGATAGCCACGTGATCAGTGCATGATCAGTTACGTGAGCAGTGTATGATCAGCCACGTGATCAGTGCATGGTCAGACACGTGAACAGTGTATGATCAGCCACGTGATCAGTGCATGATATCCAAGTAATCAGTGCATGATCATCACGTGATCAGTGTATGATCAGCCACGTGAACAGTGCATGCTCAGTCACGTGATCTGGGCCTGCTGAGCTGCGTGATTCCTGTCTGCTCATCTGCTTGACAATTGCCAGCTGAGCTGCACGATTCCTGCCTGTCATCTGCTTGACAATTGCCAGCTGTGCTGCGTAATTCCTGCCTGCTCAGCTGCTTGATTATTGCCAGCTGAGCAGCATGATTCCTCACACCTGAGTTCCATGATTATTGCCTGCTGACTGTTTGATTCGTGCCTACTCAGCTCTTTGTTTATTGCCTCCAGAGGCACATGATCAGTGTACGATAGCAAACATGATCAGCCCATGATCAGTCACATGATCAGCGCCATTAAGTCACGTGATCACTACATGATAGTCATGTGATCAGTCCATGCTCAGTCACGGTATCAGTGCATGATCAGCCACGTGATCAGTGCATGATCTGTCACAAGATTAGTGTATGATCATCCACGTGATCAGTGCACGGGCAGTCATGTGATCAGTGCATGATATAGACGTGAACAGTGCATGATCAGTCTCGTGATCAGTGCATGATAGCCACGTGATCAGTGCATGATCAGTCACCTGATGGGTGTATGATCATTCACGTGACCTGTACATGGTAGCTACATGATCATTGCATGATCAGCCACGTGAGTAGTTCATGATAGCCACGTGATCACTGCATGATCACTCACGTGATCAGTGCATGATCAGTCATGTGACCAGTACATGGTAGCTGCGTGATCATGGCATGATCAGCCACCTGCGCAGTGCATGATAGCCACGTGATCAGTGCATGATAAGACACGAGATCAGTGCAGGATCAGTCAAGTGATCACTGCATGATCAGCCACGTGATCAGTGCATGACCAGGCACGTGAAGAGTGTATGTCCAGCCAAGTGATCAGTGCATGATAGCCACGTGATCAGTGCATGATCAGTCACGTGATCAGTGCATGATCAGTTATGTGATCAGTGTATGATCAGCCACGTGATCAGTGCATGATCAGCCACATGATCAGTGCATGATCAATTACGTGATCAGTGCATGATCAGTCACGTGACCAGTACATGGTAGCTACGTGATCATTGCCTGCTCAGCCACATGATCAGTTCATGATAGCCACGTGATCAGTGCATGAGAGCCACGTGATCAGTGCATGATCAGTCATGTGATATGTGTGTGATCTGCCACGTGATCAGTGCATGATATCCACGTGATCAGTACATGATCAGTCACGTGAACAGTGCATGATCATTTACGTGATCTTTGCATGATCAGTCACGTTACCAGTATATGGTTCCTACGTGATCATTCCATGACGAGCCACATGAGCAGTGCATGATAGCCATGTGATGTGTGCATGAGTTACGTGAGCAGAGTATGATCAGCCACGTGATCAGTGCATGAGTGCCACGTGATCAGTGCATGATATGTCACGTGACAGGTGTGTGATCAGCCACGTGAACAGTGCATGTTCAGCCACGTGATCAGTGCATGATAGCCACGTGATCAGTGCATGGTCAGTTACGTGAGCAGTGTATGATCAGCCACGTGATCAATGCATGGTCAGACACGTGAACAGTGTATGATCAGCCACGTGATCAGTGCACGGGCAGTCATGTGATCAGTGCATGATATAGACGTGAACAGTGCATGATCAGTCTCGTGATCAGTGCATGATAGCCAAGTGATCAGTGGATGATCAGTCACCTGATGGGTGTATGATCATTCACGTGACCTATACATGGTAGCTACATGATCATTGCATGATCAGCCACGTGAGTAGTTCATGATAGCCACATGATCACTGCATGATCAGTCACGTGATCAGTGCATGATCAGTCATGTGACAAGTACATGGTAGCTGCGTGATCATGGCATGATCAGCCACGTGAGCAGTGCATGATAGCCACGTGATCAGTGCATGATCAGACACGAGATCAGTGCATGATCAGTCACGTGATCAGTGCATGATCAGCCACGTGATCAGTGTGTGTCCATCCAAGTGATCAGTGCATGATAGCCACGTGATCAGTGCATGATCAGTCACGTGATCAGTGCATGATCAGTTATGTGATCAGTGTATGATTAGTCACGTGACCAGTACATGGTAGCTACGTGATCATTGCCTGATAAGCCACGTAATCAGTGCATGATAGCCACGTGATCACTGCATGATAGCCACGTGATCAGTGCATGATCAGTCATGTGATACATGTGTGATCAGCCACGTGATCAGTGCATGACAGCCACGTGATCAGTGCATGAGAGCCACGTGTTCAGTGCATGATCAGTCACGTGATACATGTGTGATCAGCCACGTGATCAGTGCATGATGAGCCACGTGATCAGTGCAGGATCAATTACGTGATCAGTGCATGATCAGTCACGTGAACAGTACATGGTTGCTACGTGATCGTTGCATGATCAGCCACGTGAGCAGAGCATGATAGCCACGTGGTCAGTGCATGATCAGTCACGTGATCAGTACATGATCAGTCACGTGAACAGTGCATGATCATTTACGTGATCTTTGCAAGATCAGTCACGTTACCAGTATATGGTTGCTACGTGAAAATTCCATGACGAGCCACGTGAGCAGTGCATGATAGCCACGTGATCAGTGGATGATCAGACACGAGATCAGTGCATGATCAGTCACGTGATCAGTGCATAATCAGCCACGTAATCAGTGCAGGACCAGGCACGTGATCAGTGTATGTCCAGCCAAGTGATCAGTGCATGATAGCCACGTGATCAGTGCATGATCAGTTATGTGATCAGTGTATGATCAGCCACGTGATCAGTGCATGATCAGCCACATGATCAGTGCATGATCAATTACGTGATCAGTGCATGATCAGTCACGTGACCAGTACATGGTAGCTACGTGATCATTGCCTGATCAACCACGTTATCAGTGCATGATAGCCACGTGATCAGTGCATGATAGCCACGTGATCAGTGCATGATCAGTCATGTGATACGTGTGTGATCAGCCACGTGATTAGTGCATGATATCCACGTGATCAGTGCATGACAGTCACGTGATCAGTGCATGAGAGCCACGTGATCAGTGCATGATCAGTCACGTGATACATGTGTGATCATCCACGTGATCAGTGCATGATGAGCCACGTGATCAGTGCAGGATCAATTACGTGATCAGTGCATGATCAGTCACGTGACCAGTACATGGTTGCTACGTAATCGTTGCATGATCAGCCACGTGAGCAGCACATGATAGCCACGTGGTCAGTGCATGATCATTCACGTGATCAGTACATGATCAGTCACGTGAACAGTGCACGATCATTTACGTGATCTTTGCATGATCAGTCACGTTGCCAGTATATGGTTGCTACGTGATCATTCCATGATGAGCCACGTGAGCAGTGCATGATAGCCACGTGATGTGTGCATGAGTTACGTGAGAAGAGTATGATCAGACACGTGATCAGTGCATGATATGCTACGTGACAGGTGTGTGATCAGCCACGTGAACAGTGCATGTTCAGCCACGTGATCAGTGCATGATAGCCACGTGATCAGTGCATGATCAGTCACGTGATCAGTGCATGATCAGTTATGTGATCAGTGTATGTTCAGCCACGTGATCAGTGCATGATCAGCCACATGATCAGTGCATGATCAATTACGTGATCAGTGCATGATAAGTCACGTGACCAGTACATGGTAGCTACGTGATCATTGCCTGATCAGCCACGTGATGAGTGCATGATAGCCACGTGATCAGTGCATGATAGCCACGTGATCAGTGCATGCTCAGTCATGTGATACGTGTGTGATCAGCCACGTGATCAGTGCATGATATCCACGTGATCAGTGCATGACAGTCACGTGATCAGTGCATGAGAGCCACGTGATCAGTGCATGATCAGTCACGTGATACATGTGTGATCAGCCACGTGATCAGTGCATGATCAGCCACATGATCAGTCCATGATCAATTACGTGATCAGTGCATGATCAGTCACGTGACCAGTACATGGTAGCTACGTGATCATTGCCTGATCAGCCACGTGATCAGTGCATGATAGCCACGTGATCAGTGCATGATAGCCACGTGATCAGTGCATGATCAGTCATGTGATACGTGTGTGATCAGCCACGTGATCAGTGCATGATATCCACGTGATCAGTGCATGACAGTCACGTGATCAGTGCATGAGAGCCACGTGATCAGTGCATGCTCAGTCACGTGATCTGGGCCTGCTGAGCTGCGTGATTACTGTCTGCTCATCTGCTTGACAATTGCCAGCTGAGCTGCACGATTCCTGCCTGTCATCTGCTTGACAATTGCCAGCTGTGCTGCGTAATTCCTGCCTGCTCAGTTGCTTGATTATTGCCAGCTGAGCAGCATGATTCCTCACACCTGAGTTCCATGATTATTGCCTGCTGACTGTTTGATTCGTGCCTACTCAGCTCTTTGTTTATAGCCTCCAGAGGCACATTATCAGTGTATGATAGCAAACATGATCAGCGCATGATCAGTCACATGATCAGCGCCATTAAGTCACGTGATCACTACATGATAGTCATGTGATCAATCCATGCTCAGTCATGGTATCAGTGCATGATCAGACACATGATCAGTGCATGATCTGTCACAAGATTAGTGCATGATCATCCACGTGATCAGTGCACGGGCAGTCATGTGATCAGTGCATGATATAGACGTGAACAGTGCATGATCAGTCTCGTGATCAGTGCATGATAGCCACGTGATCAGTGCATGATCAGTCACCTGATGGGTGTATGATCATTCACGTGACCTGTACATGGTAGCTACATGATCATTGCATGAACAGCCACGTGAGTAGTTCCTGATAGCCACGTGATCAGTGCATGATCAGTCACGTGATCAGTGCATGATCAGTCATGTGACCTGTACATGGTAGCTGCGTGGTCATGGCATGATCAGCCACGTGAGCAGTGCATGATAGCCACGTGATCAGTGCATGATCAGACACGAGATCAGTGCATGATCAGTAACGTGATCACTGCATGATCAGCCACGTGATCAGTGCATGACCAGGCACGTGATCAGTGTATGTCCAGCCAAGTGATCAGTGCATGATAGCCACGTGATCAGTGCATGATCAGTCACGTGATCAGTGCATGATCAGTTATGTCATCAGTGTATGATCAGCCACGTGATCAGTGCATGATCAGCCACATGATCAGTGCATGATCAATTACATGATCAGTGCATGATCAGTCACGTGACCAGTACATGGTAGCTACGTGAACATTGCCTGCTCAGCCACATGATCAGTTCATGATAGCCACGTGAACATTGCCTGCTCAGCCACATGATCAGTTCATGATAGCCACGTGATCAGTGCATGAGAGCCACGTGATCAGTGCATGATCAGTCATGGGATATGTGTGTGATCAGCCACGTGATCAGTGCATGATATCCACGTGATCAGTGCATGACAGCCACGTGATCAGTGCATGAGAGCCACGTGATCAGTGCATGATCAGTCACGTGATACATGTGTGATCAGCCACGTGATAAGTGCATGATAAGTCACATGATCAGTACATGATCAGTCACGTGAACAGTGCATGATCATTTACGTGATCTTTGCATGATCAGTCACGTTACCAGTATATGGTTGCTACGTGATCATTCCATGATGAGCCACGTGAGCAGTGCATGATAGTCACGTGATGTGTGCATGAGTTACGTGAGCAGAGTATGATCAGCCACGTGATCAGTGCATGAGTGCCACGTCATCAGTGCATGGTATGTCACGTGACAGGTGTGTGATCAGCCACGTGAACAGTGCATGATCAGTTACGTGAGCAGTGTATGATCAGCCACGTGATCAGTGCAAGGTCAGACACGTGAACAGTGTATGATCAGCCATGTGATCAGTGCACGGGCAGTCATGTGATCAGTGCAAGATATAGACGTGAACAGTGCATGATCAGTCACCTGATGGGTGTATGATCATTCACGTGACCTGTACATGGTAGCTACATGATCATTGCATGATCAGCCATGTGAGTAGTTCATGATAGCCACGTGATCACTGCATGATCAGTCACGTGATCAGTGCATGATCAGTCATGTGACTAGTACATGTTAGCTGCGTGATCATGGCATGATCAGCCACGTGAGCAGTGCATGATAGCCACGTGATCAGTGCATGATCATACACGAGATCAGTGCATGATCAGTCACGTGATCAGTGCATGATCAGCCACGTGATCAGTGCATGACCAGGCACGTGATCAGTGTGTTTCCAGCCAAGTGATCAGTGCATGATAGCCACGTGATCAGTGCATGATCAGTCACGTGATCAGTGCATGATCAGTTATGTGATCAGTGTATGATCAGCCACGTGATCAGTGCATGATCAGCCACATGATCAGTGCATGATCAATTACGTGAACAGTGCATGATCAGTCACGTGACCAGTACATGGTAGCTACGTGATCATTGCCTGATAAGCCACGTGATCAGTGCATGATAGCCACGTGATCAGTGCATGATAGCCACGTGATCAGTGCATGATCAGTCATGTGATACGTGTATGATCAGCAACGTGATCAGTGCATGATATCCACGTGATCAGTGCATGACAGCCACGTGATCAGTGCATGAGAGCCACGTGATCAGTGCATGATCAGTCACGTGATACATGTGTGATCAGCCACGTGATCAGTGATTGATGAGCCACGTGGTCAGTGCAGGATCAATTACGTGATCAATGCATGATCAGTCACGTGACCAGTACATGGTTGCTACGTGAAAGTTGCATGATCAGCCACGTGAGCAGAACATGATAGCCACGTGGTCAGTGCATGATCAGTCACGTGATCAGTACATGATCAGTCACGTGAACAGTGCATGATCATTTACGTGATCTTTGCATGATCAGTCACGTTTCCAGTATATTGTTGCTATGTGATAATTCCATGACGAGCCACGTGAGCAGTGCATGATAGCCACGTGATGTGTGCATGAGTTACGTGAGAAGAGTATGATCAGCCACGTGATCAGTGCATGAGTGCCACGTGATCAGTGCATTATATGCCACGTGACAGGTGTGTGATCAGCCACGTGAACAGTGCATGTTCAGCCACGTGATCAGTGCATGATAGCCACGTGATCAGTGCATGATCAGTTACGTGAGCAGTGTATGATCAGCCACGTGATCAGTGCATGGTCAGACACGTGAACAGTGTATGATCACCCACGTGATCAGTGCATGTTATCCAAGTGATCAGTGCATGATCATCACGTGATCAGTGTATGATCAGCCACGTGAACAGTGCATGCTCAGTCACGTGATCTGGGCCTGCTGAGCTGCGTGATTACTGTCTGCTCATCTGCTTGACAATTGCCAGCTGAGCTGCACGATTCCTGCCTGTTATCTGGTTGACAATTGCCAGCTGTGCTGCGTAATTCCTGCCTGCTCAGCTGCTTGATTATTGCCAGCTGAGCAGCATGATTCCTCACACCTGAGTTCCATGATTATTGCCTGCTGACTGTTTGATTCGTGCCTACTCAGCTCTTTGTTTATTGACTCCAGAGGCACATGATCAGTGTGTGATAGCAAACACGATCAGCGCATGATCAGTCACATGATCAGCGCCATTAAGTCACGTGATCACTACATGATAGTCATGTGATCAGTCCATGCTCAGTCACGGTATCAGTGCATGATCAGCCACGTGATCAGTGCATGATCTGTGACAAGATTAGTGCATGATCATCCACGTGATCAGTGCACGGGCAGTCATGTGATCAGTGCATGATATAGACATGAACAGTGCATGATCAGTCTCGTGATCAGTGCATGATAGCCACGTTATCAGTGCATGATCAGTCACCTGATGCGTGTATGATCATTCACGTGACCTGTACATGGTAGCTACATGATCATTGCATGATCAGCCACGTGAGTAGTGCATGATAGCCACGTGATCACTGCATGATCAGTCACGTGATCAGTGCATGATCAGTCATGTGACCAGTACATGGTAGCTGCGTGATCATGGCATGATCAGCCACGTGAGCAGTGCATGATAGTCACGTGATCAGTGCATGATCAGACACGAGATCAGTGCATGATCAGTCACGTGATCAGTGCATGATCAGCCACGTGATCAGTGCATGACCACGCACGTGATCAGTGTATGTCCAGCCAAGTGATCAGTGCATGATCAGCCACGTGATCAGTGCATGACCAGGCACGTGAACAGTGTATGTCCAGCCAAGTGATCAGTGCATGATAGCCACGTGATCAGTGCATGATCAGCCACATGATCAGTGCATGATCAATTACGTGATCAGTGCATGATCAGTCACGTGACCAGTACATGGTAGCTATGTGATCATTGCCTGCTCAGCCACATGATCAGTTCATGATAGCCACGTGATCAGTGCATGATAGCCACGTGATCAGTGCATGATCAGTCATGTGATAGTGTGTGATCAGCCACGTGATCAGTGCATTATATCCACGTGATCAGTACATGATCAGTCACGTGAACAGTGCATGATCATTTACGTGATCTTTGCATGATCAGTCACGTTACCAGTATATGGTTCCTACGTGATCATTCCATGACGAGCCACGTGAGCAGTGCATGATAGCCACGTGATGTGTGCATGAGTTACGTGAGCAGATTATGATCAGCCAAGTGATCAGTGCATGAGTGCCACGTGATCAGTGCATGATATGTCACGTGACAGTGTGTGATCAGCCACGTGAACAGTGCATGTTCAGCCACGTGGTCCGTGCATGATGAGCCACGTGATCAGTGCAGGATCAGTTACGTGATCAGTGCATGATCAGTCACGTGACCACTACATGGTTGCTACGTGATCGTTGCATGATTAGCCACGTGAGCAGAGCATGATAGCCACGTGATCAGTGCATGAGTTCCAGGTGATCAGTGCATGATATGCCACGTGACAGGTGTGTGATCAGCCACGTGAACAGTGCATGTTCAGCCACGTATTCAGTGCATGATAGCCACGTGATCAGTGCATGATCAGTTACGTGAGCAGTGTATGATCAGCCACGTGATCAGTGCATGGTCAGACACGTGAACAGTGTATGATCAGCCACGTGATCAGTGCATGATATCCAAGTGATCAGTGCATGATCATCACGTGATCAGTGTATGATCAGCCACGTGAACAGTGCATGCTCAGTCACGTGATCTGGGCCTGCTGAGCTGCGTGATTCCTGTCTGCTCATCTGCTTGACAATTGCCAGCTGAGCTGCACGATTCCTGCCTGTCATCTGCTTGACAATTGCCAGCTGTGCTGCGTAATTCCTGCCTGCTCAGCTGCTTGATTATTGCCTGCTGAGCAGCATGATTCCTCACACCTGTGTTCCATGATTATTAACTGCTGATTGTTTGATTCGTGCCTACTCAGCTCTTTGTTTATTGCCTCCAGAGGCACATGATCAGTGTGTGATAGCAAACACGATCAGCGCATGATCAGTCACATGATCAGCGCCATTAAGTCACGTGATCACTACATGATAGTCATGTGATCAGTCCATGCTCAGTCACGGTATCAGTGCATGATCAGCCACGTGATCAGTGCATGATCTGTGACAAGATTAGTGCATGATCATCCACGTGATCAGTGCACGGGCAGTCATGTGATCAGTGCATGATATAGACATGAACAGTGCATGATCAGTCTCGTGATCAGTGCATGATAGCCACGTTATCAGTGCATGATCAGTCACCTGATGCGTGTATGATCATTCACGTGACCTGTACATGGTAGCTACATGATCATTGCATGATCAGCCACGTGAGTAGTGCATGATAGCCACGTGATCACTGCATGATCAGTCACGTGATCAGTGCATGATCAGTCATGTGACCAGTACATGGTAGCTGTGTGATCATGGCATGATCAGCCACGTGAGCAGTGCATGATAGCCACGTGATCAGTGCATGATCAGACACGAGATCAGTGCATGATCAGTCACGTGATCAGTGCATGATCCGCCAAGTGATCAGTGCATGACCAGGCACGTGATCAGTGTATGTCCAGCCAAGTGATCAGTGCATGATAGCCACGTGATCAGTGCATGATCAGTCACGTGATCAGTGCATGATCAGTTATGTGATCAGTGTATGATCAGCCACGTGATCAGTGCATGATCAGCCACATGATCAGTGCATGATCAGCCATGTGATCAGTGCATGACAGCCACGTGATCAGTGCATGACAGCCACGTGATCAGTGCATGAGAGCCACGTGATCAGTGCATGATCAGTCACGTGATCATGTGTGATCAGCCACGTGATCAGTGCATGATCAGCCACATGATCAGTGCATGATCAATTACGTGATCAGTGCATGATCAGTCACGTGACCAGTACATGGTAGCTACGTGATCATTTCCTGATCAGCCACGTGATCAGTGCATGATAGCCACGTGATCAGTGCATGATAGCCACGTGATCAGTGCATGATCAGTCATGTGATACGTGTGTGATCAGCCACGTGATCAGTGCATGACAGTCACGTGATCAGTGCATGATGAGCCACGTGATCAGTGCATGCTCAGTCACGTGATCTGGGCCTGCTGAGCTGCGTGATTACTGTCTGCTCATCTGCTTGACAATTGACAGCTGAGCTGCACGATTCCTGCCTGTCATCTGCTTGACAATTGCCAGCTGTGCTGCGTAATTCCTGCCTGCTCAGCTGCTTGATTATTGCCAGCTGAGCAGCATGATTCCTCACACCTGAGTTCCATGATTATTGCCTACTGACTGTTTGAATCGTGCCTACTCAGCTCTTTGTTTATAGCCTCCAGAGGCACATGATCAGTGTATGATAGCAAACATGATCAGCGCATGATCAGTCACATGATCAGCGCCATTAAGTCACGTGATCACTACATGATAGTCATGTGATCAGTCCATGCTCAGTCATGGTATCAGTGCATGATCAGCCACATGATCAGTGCATGATCTGTCACAAGATTAGTGCATGATCATCCACGTGATCAGTGCACGGGCAGTCATGTGATCAGTGCATGATATAGACGTGAACAGTGCATGATCAGTCTCGTGATCAGTGCATGATAGCCACGTGATCAGTGCATGATCAGTCACCTGATGGGTGTATGATCATTCACGTGACCTGTACATGGTAGCTACATGATCATTGCATGATCAGCCACGTGAGTAGTTCCTGATAGCCACGTGATCAGTGCATGATCAGTCACGTGATCAGTGCATGATCAGTCATGTGACCTGTACATGGTAGCTGCGTGATCATGGCATGATCAGCCACGTGAGCAGTGCATGATAGCCACGTGATCAGTGCATGATCAGTCACGTGATCAGTGCATGATCAGTTATGTCATCAGTGTATGATCAGCCACGTGATCAGTGCATGATCAGCCACATGATCAGTGCATGATCAATTACGTGATCAGTGCATGATCAGTCACGTGACCAGTACATGGTAGCTATGTGAACATTGCCTGCTCAGCCACATGATCAGTTCATGATAGCCACGTGAACATTGCATGATCAGCCACGTGATCAGTGCATGATCAGCCACGTGATCAGTGCATGATCAGCCACGTGATCAGTGCATGATCAGTCACGTGATCAGTGCATGATCAGTCACGTGATCAGTGCATGGTAGCTGCGTGATCATGCATGATCAGCCACGTGATCAGTGCATGATAGCCACGTGATCAGTGCATGATCAGTTACGTGATCAGTGCATGATCAGTCACGTGATCAGTGCATGATAGCTACGTGATCAGTGCATGATCAGCCACGTGATCAGTGCATGATAGCCACGTGATCAGTGCATGATCAGTCACGTGATCAGTGCATGATCAGTCACGTGATCAGTGCATGATCAGCCACGTGATCAGTGCATGATCAGTCACGTGATCCAGTATGGTAGCTACGTGATCAGTGCATGATCAGCCACGTGATCAGTGCATGATAGCCACGTGATCAGTGCATGAGTCACGTGATCAGTGTATGATCAGCCACGTGATCAGTGCATGATGCCACGTGATCAGTGCATGATAGCCACGTGATCAGTGTGTGATCAGCCACGTGATCAGTGCATGATCAGCCACGTGATCAGTGCATGATAGCCACGTGATCAGTGCATGATCAGTCACGTGATCAGTGCATGATCAGCCACGTGATCAGTGCATGATCAGTCACGTGATCAGTGCATGATCAGTCACGTGATCAGTGCATGATCATTTACGTGATCAGTGCATGATCAGTCACGTGACCAGTATATGGTAGCTACGTGATCATTCCATGATCAGCCACGTGAGCAGTGCATGATAGCCACGTGATGTGTGCATGATCAGTTACGTGAGCAGTGTATGATCAGCCACGTGATCAGTGCATGAGTGCCACGTGATCAGTGCATGATATGTCACGTGACAGTGTGTGATCAGCCACGTGATCAGTGCATGATCAGCCACGTGATCAGTGCATGATAGCCACGTGATCAGTGCATGATCAGTTACGTGATCAGTGTATGATCAGCCACGTGATCAGTGCATGGTCAGACACGTGATCAGTGTATGATCAGCCACGTGATCAGTGCATGATATCCAAGTGATCAGTGCATGATCAGTCACGTGATCAGTGTATGATCAGCCACGTGAACAGTGCATGCTCAGTCACGTGATCAGGGCCTGCTGAGCTGCGTGATTACTGTCTGCTCATCTGCTTGACAATTGCCAGCTGAGCTGCACGATTCCTGCCTGTCATCTGCTTGACAATTGCCAGCTGTGCTGCGTAATTCCTGCCTGCTCAGCTGCTTGATTATTGCCAGCTGAGCAGCATGATTCCTCACACCTGAGTTCCATGATTATTGCCTGCTGACTGTTTGATTCGTGCCTACTCAGCTCTTTGTTTATTGCCTCCAGAGGCACATGATCAGTGTATGATAGCAAACATGATCAGCGCATGATCAGTCACATGATCAGTGCCATTAAGTCACGTGATCACTACATGATAGTCATGTGATCAGTCCATGCTCAGTCACGTATCAGTGCATGATCAGCCACGTGATCAGTGCATGATCAGTCACGTGATTAGTGTATGATCATCCACGTGATCAGTGCATGATCAGTCATGTGATCAGTGCATGATATAGACGTGATCAGTGCATGATCAGTCACGTGATCAGTGCATGATAGCCACGTGATCAGTGCATGATCAGTCACGTGATCAGTGCATGATCAGTCACGTGATCAGTGCATGATCAGTCACGTGATCAGTGCATGATCAGTCACGTGATCAGTGCATGATCAGTCACGTGATCAGTGCATGATCAGTCACGTGACCAGTACATGGTAGCTACGTGATCATTGCATGATCAGCCACGTGATCAGTGCATGATAGCCACGTGATCAGTGCATGATGTCACGTGATCAGTGCATGATCAGCCACGTGATCAGTGCATGATGCCACGTGATCAGTGCATGATAGTCACGTGATCAGTGTATGATCAGCCACGTGATCAGTGCATGATCAGCCACGTGATCAGTGCATGATCAGTCACGTGATCAGTGCATGATCAGCCACGTGATCAGTGCATGATCAGCCACGTGATCAGTGCATGATCAGTTACGTGATCAGTGCATGATCAGCCACGTGATCAGTGCATGGTCAGACACGTGATCAGTGTATGATCAGCCACGTGATCAGTGCATGATATCCACGTGATCAGTGCATGATCATCACGTGATCAGTGTATGATCAGCCACGTGAACAGTGCATGCTCAGTCACGTGATCAGGGCCTGCTGAGCTGCGTGATTACTGTCTGCTCATCTGCTTGACAATTGCCAGCTGAGCTGCACGATTCCTGCCTGTCATCTGCTTGACAATTGCCAGCTGTGCTGCGTAATTCCTGCCTGCTCAGCTGCTTGATTATTGCCAGCTGAGCAGCATGATTCCTCACACCTGAGTTCCATGATTATTGCCTGCTGACTGTTTGATTCGTGCCTACTCAGCTCTTTGTTTATTGCCTCCAGAGGCACATGATCAGTGTATGATAGCAAACATGATCAGCGCATGATCAGTCACATGATCAGTGCCATTAAGTCACGTGATCAGTACATGATAGTCATGTGATCAGTCCATGCTCAGTCACGTATCAGTGCATGATCAGCCACGTGATCAGTGCATGATCAGTCACATGATCAGTGTATGATCATCCACGTGATCAGTGCATGATCAGTCATGTGATCAGTGCATGATATAGACGTGATCAGTGCATGATCAGTCACGTGATCAGTGCATGATAGCCACGTGATCAGTGCATGATCAGTCACGTGATCAGTGCATGATCAGTCACGTGATCAGTGCATGATCAGTCACGTGATCAGTGCATGATCAGTCACGTGATCAGTGCATGATCAGTTACGTGATCAGTGCATGATCAGTCACGTGACCAGTATATGGTAGCTACGTGATCATTGCATGATCAGCCACGTGATCAGTGCATGATAGCCACGTGATCAGTGCATGATGTTACGTGATCAGTGTATGATCAGCCACGTGATCAGTGCATGAGTGCCACGTGATCAGTGCATGATATGTCACGTGACAGTGTGTGATCAGCCACGTGATCAGTGCATGATCAGCCACGTGATCAGTGCATGATCAGCCACGTGATCAGTGCATGATCAGCCACGTGATCAGTGCATGATCAGCCACGTGATCAGTGCATGATCAGTTACGTGAGCAGTGTATGATCAGCCACGTGATCAGTGCATGGTCAGACACGTGAACAGTGTATGATCAGCCACGTGATCAGTGCATGATATCCAAGTGATCAGTGCATGATCATCACGTGATCAGTGTATGATCAGCCACGTGAACAGTGCATGCTCAGTCACGTGATCTGGGCCTGCTGAGCTGCGTGATTACTGTCTGCTCATCTGCTTGACAATTGCCAGCTGAGCTGCACGATTCCTGCCTGTCATCTGCTTGACAATTGCCAGCTGTGCTGCGTAATTCCTGCCTGCTCAGCTGCTTGATTATTGCCAGCTGAGCAGCATGATTCCTCACACCTGAGTTCCATGATTATTGCCTGCTGACTGTTTGATTCGTGCCTACTCAGCTCTTTGTTTATTGCCTCCAGAGGCACATGATCAGTGTATGATAGCAAACATGATCAGCGCATGATCAGTCACATGATCAGCGCCATTAAGTCACGTGATCACTACATGATAGTCATGTGATCAGTCCATGCTCAGTCACGGTATCAGTGCATGATCAGCCACGTGATCAGTGCATGATCTGTCACATGATTAGTGTATGATCATCCACGTGATCAGTGCATGAGCAGTCATGTGATCAGTGCATGATATAGACGTGATCAGTGCATGATCAGTCTCGTGATCAGTGCATGATAGCCACGTGATCAGTGCATGATCAGTCACCTGATGGGTGTATGATCATTCACGTGACCTGTACATGGTAGCTACATGATCATTGCATGATCAGCCACGTGAGTAGTGCATGATAGCCACGTGATCAGTGCATGATCAGTCACGTGATCAGTGCATGATCAGTCATGTGACCAGTACATGGTAGCTGCGTGATCATGCATGATCAGCCACGTGAGCAGTGCATGATAGCCACGTGATCAGTGCAAGATCAGACACGTGATCAGTGCATGATCAGTCACGTGATCAGTGCATGATCAGCCACGTGATCAGTGCATGATCAGGCACGTGATCAGTGCATGATCAGCCACGTGATCAGTGCATGATAGCCACGTGATCAGTGCATGATCAGTCACGTGATCAGTGCATGATCAGTCACGTGATCAGTGCATGATCAGCCACGTGATCAGTGCATGATCAGCCACGTGATCAGTGCATGATCAGTCACGTGATCAGTGCATGATCAGCCACGTGATCAGTGCATGATCAGGCACGTGATCAGTGCATGATCAGCCACGTGATCAGTGCATGATAGCCACGTGATCAGTGCATGATCAGTCACGTGATCAGTGCATGATCAGTCACGTGATCAGTGCATGATCAGCCACGTGATCAGTGCATGATCAGCCACGTGATCAGTGCATGATCAATTACGTGATCAGTGCATGATCA
This sequence comes from Bos javanicus, assembly GCF_032452875.1. Classification (NCBI taxonomy): domain Eukaryota; kingdom Metazoa; phylum Chordata; class Mammalia; order Artiodactyla; family Bovidae; genus Bos; species Bos javanicus. Next base: position 553,424 of record NW_026893634.1, read on the forward strand.
GTCACGTGACCAGTGCATGGTAGCTACGTGATCATTGCATGATCAGCCACGTGATCAGTGCATGATAGCCACGTGATCAGTGCATGATCAGCCACGTGATCAGTGCATGATCAGTCACGTGATCAGTGCATGATCAGTCACGTGATCAGTGCATGATCAGCCACGTGATCAGTGCATGTCAGTCATGTGATCAGTGCATGATAGCCCGTGATCAGTGCATGATCAGTCCCGTGATCAGTGCATGATCAGCCACGTGATCAGTGCATGATCAGCCACGTGATCAGTGCATGATCAGTCACGTGATCAGTGCATGATCAGTCACGTGATCAGTGTGTGATCAGCCACGTGAACAGTGCATGCTCAGTCACGTGATCAGGGCCTGCTGAGCTGCGTGATTACTGTCTGCTCATCTGCTTGACAATTGCCAGCTGAGCTGCACGATTCCTGCCTGTCATCTGCTTGACAATTGCCAGCTGTGCTGCGTAATTCCTGCCTGCTCAGCTGCTTGATTATTGCCAGCTGAGCAGCATGATTTCTCACAGCTGAGTTCCATGATTATTGCCTGCTGACTGATTCGTTCCTACTCAGCTCTTTGTTCATTGCCTCCAGAGGCACATGATCAGTGTGTGATACCAAACATGATCAGCACATGATCAGTCACATGATCAGTGCATGATAAGCCACGTGATCAGTGCATGATCAGTTATGTGATCAGTGCATGATCAGTCATGTGATCAGTACATGGTAGCTGTGTGATCATTGCATGATCAGCCACGTGATCAGTGCATGATAGCCACGTGATCAGTGCATGATCAGTCACGTGATCAGTGCATGATCAGTCACGTGATCAGTGCATGATCAGTCACGTGATCAGTGCATGATAGCCACGTGATCAGTGCATGATCAGCCACGTGATCAGTGCATGATCAGTCACGTGATCAGTGCATGATCAGTCACGTGATCATGTGCGATCAGCCACGTGATCAGTGCATGATCAGCCACGTGATCAGTGCATGATCAGTCACGTGATCAGTGCATGATCAGTCACGTGATCAGTGCATGATCAGCCACGTGATCAGTGCATGATCAGCCACGTGATCAGTGCATGATCAGTCACGTGATCAGTGCATGATCAGTCACGTGACCAGTACATGGTAGCTACGTGATCAGTGCATGATCAGCCACGTGATCAGTGCATGATAGCCACGTGATCAGTGCATGATAGCCACGTGATCAGTGCATGATCAGTCACGTGATCGTGTGTGATCAGCCACGTGATCAGTGCATGATATCCACGTGATCAGTGCATGACAGCCACGTGATCAGTGCATGATAGCCACGTGATCAGTGCATGATCAGTCACGTGATACATGTGTGATCAGCCACGTGATCAGTGCATGATGAGCCACGTGATCAGTGCATGATCAATTACGTGATCAGTGCATGATCAGTCACGTGACCAGTACATGGTTGCTACGTGATCGTTGCATGATCAGCCACGTGAGCAGTGCATGATAGCCACGTGATCAGTGCATGATCAGTCACGTGATCAGTGCATGATCAGTCACGTGAACAGTGCATGATCATTTACGTGATCAGTGCATGATCAGTCACGTGACCAGTATATGGTAGCTACGTGATCATTCCATGACAGCCACGTGAGCAGTGCATGATAGCCACGTGATGTGTGCATGTGTTACGTGAGCAGAGTATGATCAGCCACGTGATCAGTGCATGAGTGCCACGTGATCAGTGCATGATATGTCACGTGACAGTGTGTGATCAGCCACGTGATCAGTGCATGTCAGCCACGTGATCAGTGCATGATCAGCCACGTGATCAGTGCATGATCAGCCACGTGATCAGTGCATGATCAGCCACGTGATCAGTGCATGATCAGTTACGTGAGCAGTGTATGATCAGCCACGTGATCAGTGCATGGTCAGACACGTGAACAGTGTATGATCAGCCACGTGATCAGTGCATGATATCCAAGTGATCAGTGCATGATCATCACGTGATCAGTGTATGATCAGCCACGTGAACAGTGCATGCTCAGTCACGTGATCAGGGCCTGCTGAGCTGCGTGATTACTGTCTGCTCATCTGCTTGACAATTGCCAGCTGAGCTGCACGATTCCTGCCTGTCATCTGCTTGACAATTGCCAGCTGTGCTGCGTAATTCCTGCCTGCTCAGCTGCTTGATTATTGCCAGCTGAGCAGCATGATTCCTCACACCTGAGTTCCATGATTATTGCCTGCTGACTGTTTGATTCGTGCCTACTCAGCTCTTTGTTTATTGCCTCCAGAGGCACATGATCAGTGTATGATAGCAAACATGATCAGCGCATGATCAGTCACATGATCAGCGCCATTAAGTCACGTGATCACTACATGATAGTCATGTGATCAGTCCATGCTCAGTCACGGTATCAGTGCATGATCAGCCACGTGATCAGTGCATGATCTGTCACATGATTAGTGCATGATCATCCACGTGATCAGTGCATGGGCAGTCATGTGATCAGTGCATGATATAGACGTGATCAGTGCATGATCAGTCACGTGATCAGTGCATGATAGCCACGTGATCAGTGCATGATCAGTCACCTGATGGGTGTATGATCATTCACGTGACCTGTACATGGTAGCTACATGATCATTGCATGATCAGCCACGTGAGTAGTGCATGATAGCCACGTGATCAGTGCATGATCAGTCACGTGATCAGTGCATGATCAGTCACGTGATCAGTGCATGATCAGCCACGTGATCAGTGCATGATCAGCCACGTGATCAGTGCATGATCAGCCACGTGATCAGTGCATGATAGCCACGTGATCAGTGCATGATCAGTCACGTGATCAGTGCATGATCAGTCACGTGATCAGTGCATGATCAGCCACGTGATCAGTGCATGATCAGCCACGTGATCAGTGCATGATCAATTACGTGATCAGTGCATGATCAGTCACGTGATCAGTGCATGATAGCTACGTGATCAGTGCATGATCAGCCACGTGATCAGTGCATGATCAGCCACGTGATCAGTGCATGATAGCCACGTGATCAGTGCATGATCAGTCACGTGATCAGTGTGTGATCAGCCACGTGATCAGTGCATGGTCAGACACGTGAACAGTGTATGATCAGCCACGTGATCAGTGCATGATATCCAAGTGATCAGTGCATGATCATCACGTGATCAGTGTATGATCAGCCACGTGAACAGTGCATGCTCAGTCACGTGATCAGGGCCTGCTGAGCTGCGTGATTACTGTCTGCTCATCTGCTTGACAATTGCCAGCTGAGCTGCACGATTCCTGCCTGTCATCTGCTTGACAATTGCCAGCTGTGCTGCGTAATTCCTGCCTGCTCAGCTGCTTGATTATTGCCAGCTGAGCAGCATGATTCCTCACACCTGAGTTCCATGATTATTGCCTGCTGACTGTTTGATTCGTGCCTACTCAGCTCTTTGTTTATTGCCTCCAGAGGCACATGATCAGTGTATGATAGCAAACATGATCAGCGCATGATCAGTCACATGATCAGCGCCATTAAGTCACGTGATCACTACATGATAGTCATGTGATCAGTCCATGCTCAGTCACGGTATCAGTGCATGATCAGCCACGTGATCAGTGCATGATCTGTCACATGATTAGTGCATGATCATCCACGTGATCAGTGCATGGGCAGTCATGTGATCAGTGCATGATATAGACGTGATCAGTGCATGATCAGTCACGTGATCAGTGCATGATAGCCACGTGATCAGTGCATGATCAGTCACCTGATGGGTGTATGATCATTCACGTGACCTGTACATGGTAGCTACATGATCATTGCATGATCAGCCACGTGAGTAGTGCATGATAGCCACGTGATCAGTGCATGATCAGTCACGTGATCAGTGCATGATCAGTCATGTGACCAGTACATGGTAGCTGCGTGATCATGGCATGATCAGCCACGTGAGCAGTGCATGATAGCCACGTGATCAGTGCATGATCAGACACGTGATCAGTGCATGATCAGTCACGTGATCAGTGCATGATCAGCCACGTGATCAGTGCATGATCAGGCACGTGATCAGTGCATGATCAGCCACGTGATCAGTGCATGATAGCCACGTGATCAGTGCATGATCAGCCACGTGATCAGTGCATGATCAGTCACGTGATCAGTGCATGATCAGCCACGTGATCAGTGCATGATAGCCACGTGATCAGTGCATGATCAGTCACGTGATCAGTGCATGATCAGTTACGTGATCAGTGCATGATCAGCCACGTGATCAGTGCATGATCAGCCACGTGATCAGTGCATGATCAGCCACGTGATCAGTGCATGATCAGTCACGTGATCAGTGCATGATAGCTACGTGATCAGTGCATGATCAGCCACGTGATCAGTGCATGATAGCCACGTGATCAGTGCATGATCAGCCACGTGATCAGTGCATGATCAGTCACGTGATCAGTGCATGATCAGCCACGTGATCAGTGCATGATCAGTCACGTGATCAGTGCATGATCAGCCACGTGATCAGTGCATGATCAGTCACGTGACCAGTGCATGGTTCCTACGTGATCATTGCATGACAGCCACGTGAGCAGTGCATGATAGCCACGTGATCAGTGCATGAGTTACGTGAGCAGTGTATGATCAGCCACGTGATCAGTGCATGATGCCACGTGATCAGTGCATGATAGTCACGTGACAGGTGTGTGATCAGCCACGTGATCAGTGCATGATCAGCCACGTGATCAGTGCATGATAGCCACGTGATCAGTGCATGATCAGTTACGTGATCAGTGCATGATCAGCCACGTGATCAGTGCATGATCAGACACGTGATCAGTGCATGATCAGCCACGTGATCAGTGCATGATCAGTCACGTGATCAGTGCATGATATAGACGTGATCAGTGCATGATCAGTCACGTGATCAGTGCATGATAGCCACGTGATCAGTGCATGATCAGTCACGTGATCAGTGCATGATCAGTCACGTGACCAGTACATGGTAGCTACGTGATCAGTGCATGATCAGCCACGTGATCAGTGCATGATAGCCACGTGATCAGTGCATGATCAGTCACGTGATCAGTGCATGATCAGTCACGTGATCAGTACATGGTAGCTGCGTGATCATGGCATGATCAGCCACGTGATCAGTGCATGATAGCCACGTGATCAGTGCATGATCAGTCACGTGATCAGTGCATGATCAGTCACGTGATCAGTGCATGATCAGCCATGTGATCAGTGTGTTTCCAGCCAAGTGATCAGTGCATGATAGCCACGTGATCAGTGCATGATCAGTCACGTGATCAGTGCATGATCAGTCACGTGATCAGTGCATGATCAGCCACGTGATCAGTGCATGATCAGCCACGTGATCAGTGCATGATCAGTCACGTGATCAGTGCATGATCAGTCACGTGATCAGTACATGATAGCTACGTGATCAGTGCATGATCAGCCACGTGATCAGTGCATGATAGCCACGTGATCAGTGCATGATCAGCCACGTGATCAGTGCATGATCAGTCACGTGATCAGTGCATGATCAGCCACGTGATCAGTGCATGATCAGCCACGTGATCAGTGCATGATCAGTTACGTGATCAGTGCATGATCAGTCACGTGATCAGTGCATGATAGCTACGTGATCAGTGCATGATCAGCCACGTGATCAGTGCATGATAGCCACGTGATCAGTGCATGATCAGTCACGTGATCAGTGCATGATCAGCCACGTGATCAGTGCATGATAGCCACGTGATCAGTGCATGATCAGTCACGTGATCAGTGCATGATCAGCCACGTGATCAGTGCATGATCAGCCACGTGATCAGTGCATGATCAGTTACGTGATCAGTGCATGATCAGTCACGTGATCAGTGCATGATAGCTACGTGATCAGTGCATGATCAGCCACGTGATCAGTGCATGATAGCCACGTGATCAGTGCATGATCAGCCACGTGATCAGTGCATGATCAGTCACGTGATCAGTGCATGATCAGCCACGTGATCAGTGCATGATATCCACGTGATCAGTGCATGATCAGCCACGTGATCAGTGCATGATCAGCCACGTGATCAGTGCATGATCAGCCACGTGATCAGTGCATGATCAGCCACGTGATCAGTGCATGATCAGTCACGTGATCAGTGCATGATCAGCCACGTGATCAGTGCATGATCAGCCACGTGATCAGTGCATGATCAATTACGTGATCAGTGCATGATCAGTCACGTGATCAGTGCATGATAGCTACGTGATCAGTGCATGATCAGCCACGTGATCAGTGCATGATAGCCACGTGATCAGTGCATGATCAGCCACGTGATCAGTGCATGATGTCACGTGATCAGTGCATGATAGTCACGTGATCAGTGCATGATCAGCCACGTGATCAGTGCATGATCAGCCACGTGATCAGTGCATGATAGCCACGTGATCAGTGCATGATCAGTCACGTGATCAGTGCATGATCAGTCACGTGATCAGTGCATGGTAGCTACGTGATCAGTGCATGATCAGCCACGTGATCAGTGCATGATAGCCACGTGATCAGTGCATGATCAGTCACGTGATCAGTGCATGATCAGTCACGTGATCAGTGCATGGTAGCTGCGTGATCATGCATGATCAGCCACGTGATCAGTGCATGATAGCCACGTGATCAGTGCATGATCAGTCACGTGATCAGTGCATGATCAGTCACGTGATCAGTGCATGATCAGCCACGTGATCAGTGCATGATCAGGCACGTGATCAGTGCATGATCAGCCACGTGATCAGTGCATGATAGCCACGTGATCAGTGCATGATCAGCCACGTGATCAGTGCATGATCAGTCACGTGATCAGTGCATGATCAGCCACGTGATCAGTGCATGATAGCCACGTGATCAGTGCATGATCAGTCACGTGATCAGTGCATGATCAGTTACGTGATCAGTGCATGATCAGCCACGTGATCAGTGCATGATCAGCCACGTGATCAGTGCATGATCAGTTACGTGATCAGTGCATGATCAGTCACGTGATCAGTACATGATAGCTACGTGATCAGTGCATGATCAGCCACGTGATCAGTGCATGATAGCCACGTGATCAGTGCATGATCAGCCACGTGATCAGTGCATGATCAGTCACGTGATCAGTGCATGATCAGCCACGTGATCAGTGCATGATATCCACGTGATCAGTGCATGATCAGTCACGTGATCAGTGCATGATCAGTCACGTGATCAGTGCATGATCAGTCACGTGACCAGTGCATGGTTCCTACGTGATCAGTGCATGACAGCCACGTGATCAGTGCATGATAGCCACGTGATCAGTGCATGAGTCACGTGATCAGTGTATGATCAGCCACGTGATCAGTGCATGATGCCACGTGATCAGTGCATGATAGTCACGTGATCAGTGCATGATCAGCCACGTGATCAGTGCATGATCAGCCACGTGATCAGTGCATGATAGCCACGTGATCAGTGCATGATCAGTCACGTGATCAGTGCATGATCAGCCACGTGATCAGTGCATGATCAGTCACGTGATCAGTGCATGATCAGCCACGTGATCAGTGCATGATCAGTCACGTGATCAGTGCATGATATAGACGTGATCAGTGCATGATCAGTCACGTGATCAGTGCATGATAGCCACGTGATCAGTGCATGATCAGTCACGTGATCAGTGCATGATCAGTCACGTGACCAGTACATGGTAGCTACGTGATCATTGCATGATCAGCCACGTGATCAGTGCATGATAGCCACGTGATCAGTGCATGATCAGTCACGTGATCAGTGCATGATCAGTCACGTGACCAGTGCATGGTAGCTGCGTGATCATGCATGATCAGCCACGTGATCAGTGCATGATAGCCACGTGATCAGTGCATGATCAGTCACGTGATCAGTGCATGATCAGTCACGTGATCAGTGCATGATCAGCCACGTGATCAGTGCATGATCAGGCACGTGATCAGTGCATGATCAGCCACGTGATCAGTGCATGATAGCCACGTGATCAGTGCATGATCAGTCACGTGATCAGTGCATGATCAGTCACGTGATCAGTGCATGATCAGCCACGTGATCAGTGCATGATCAGCCACGTGATCAGTGCATGATCAGCCACGTGATCAGTGCATGATCAGTCACGTGATCAGTGCATGATCAGCCACGTGATCAGTGCATGATCAGCCACGTGATCAGTGCATGATCAGCCACGTGATCAGTGCATGATCAGCCACGTGAACAGTGCATGCTCAGTCACGTGATCAGGGCCTGCTGAGCTGCGTGATTACTGTCTGCTCATCTGCTTGACAATTTCCAGCTGAGCTGCATGATTCCTGCCTGTCATCTGCTTGACAATTGCCAGCTGTGCTGCATAATTCCTGCCTGCTCAGCTGCTTGATTATTGCCAGCTGAGCAGCATGATTCCTCACACCTGAGTTCCATGATTATTGCCTGCTGACTGTTTGATTCGTGCCTACTCAGCTCTTTGTTTATTGCCTCCAGAGGCACATGATCAGTGTATGATAGCAAACATGATCAGCGCATGATCAGTCACATGATCAGTGCCATTAAGTCACGTGATCACTACATGATAGTCATGTGATCAGTCCATGCTCAGTCACGGTATCAGTGCATGATCAGCCACGTGATCAGTGCATGATCAGCCACGTGATCAGTGCATGATAGCCACGTGATCAGTGCATGATCAGTCACGTGATCAGTGCATGATCAGTCACGTGATCAGTGCATGATCAGCCACGTGATCAGTGCATGATCAGTCACCTGATGGGTGTATGATCAGTCACGTGACCAGTACATGGTAGCTACATGATCATTGCATGGTCAGCCACGTGAGTAGTGCATGATAGCCACGTGATCAGTGCATGATCAGTCACGTGATCAGTGCATGATCAGTCACGTGATCGTGTGTGATCAGCCACGTGATCAGTGCATGATAGCCACGTGATCAGTGCATGATAGCCACGTGATCAGTGCATGATCAGTCACGTGATCAGTGCATGATCAGTCACGTGATCAGTGCATGATCAGCCACGTGATCAGTGCATGATCAGCCACGTGATCAGTGCATGATCAGTCACGTGATCAGTGCATGATCAGTCACGTGATCAGTGCATGATAGCTACGTGATCAGTGCATGATCAGCCACGTGATCAGTGCATGATAGCCACGTGATCAGTGCATGATCAGTCACGTGATCAGTGCATGATCAGTCACGTGATCAGTGCATGATCAGCCACGTGATCAGTGCATGATCAGCCACGTGATCAGTGCATGATAGCCACGTGATCAGTGCATGATAGCCACGTGATCAGTGCATGATCAGTCACGTGATACAGTGTGATCAGCCACGTGATCAGTGCATGATAGCCACGTGATCAGTGCATGATCAGTCACGTGATCAGTGCATGATCAGCCACGTGATCAGTGCATGATGCCACGTGATCAGTGCATGATCATCCACGTGATCAGTGCATGATCAGCCACGTGATCAGTGCATGATAGCCACGTGATCAGTGCATGATCAGTCACGTGATCATGTGTGATCAGCCACGTGATCAGTGCATGATAGCCACGTGATCAGTGCATGATCAGTTACGTGATCAGTGCATGATCAGCCACGTGATCAGTGCATGATGCCACGTGATCAGTGCATGATCATCCACGTGATCAGTGCATGATCAGCCACGTGATCAGTGCATGATCAGCCACGTGATCAGTGCATGATCAGTCACGTGATCATGTGTGATCAGCCACGTGATCAGTGCATGATAGCCACGTGATGTGTGCATGATCAGTTACGTGAGCAGAGTATGATCAGCCACGTGATCAGTGCATGAGTGCCACGTGATCAGTGCATGATATGTCACGTGACAGGTGTGTGATCAGCCACGTGAACAGTGCATGTTCAGCCACGTGATCAGTGCATGATAGCCACGTGATCAGTGCATGATCAGTTACGTGAGCAGTGTATGATCAGCCACGTGATCAGTGCATGGTCAGACACGTGAACAGTGTATGATCAGCCACGTGATCAGTGCATGATATCCACGTGATCAGTGCATGATCATCACGTGATCAGTGCATGATCAGCCACGTGAACAGTGCATGCTCAGTCACGTGATCAGGGCCTGCTGAGCTGCGTGATTACTGTCTGCTCATCTGCTTGACAATTGCCAGCTGGGCTGCACGATTCCTGCCTGTCATCTGCTTGACAATTGCCAGCTGTGCTGCGTAATTCCTGCCTGCTCAGCTGCTTGATTATTGCCAGCTGAGCAGCATGATTCCTCACACCTGAGTTCCATGATTATTGCCTGCTGACTGTTTGATTCGTGCCTACTCAGCTCTTTGTTTATTGCCTCCAGAGGCACATGATCAGTGTATGATAGCAAACATGATCAGCGCATGATCAGTCACATGATCAGCGCCATTAAGTCACGTGATCACTACATGATAGTCATGTGATCAGTCCATGCTCAGTCACGGTATCAGTGCATGATCAGCCACGTGATCAGTGCATGATCAGCCACGTGATCAGTGCATGATAGCCACGTGATCAGTGCATGATCAGTCACGTGATCAGTGCATGATCAGTCACGTGATCAGTGCATGATCAGCCACGTGATCAGTGCATGATCAGTCACCTGATGGGTGTATGATCAGTCACGTGACCAGTACATGGTAGCTACATGATCATTGCATGATCAGCCACGTGAGTAGTGCATGATAGCCACGTGATCAGTGCATGATCAGTCACGTGATCAGTGCATGAAGTCACGTGATCAGTGCATGATAGTCACGTGATCAGTGCATGATCAGTCACGTGATCAGTGCATGATCAGCCACGTGATCAGTGCATGATCAGTCACGTGATCAGTGCATGATCAGCCACGTGATCAGTGCATGATCAGTCACGTGATCAGTGCATGATCAGTCACGTGATCAGTGCATGATAGCTACGTGATCAGTGCATGATCAGCCACGTGATCAGTGCATGATAGCCACGTGATCAGTGCATGATCAGTCACGTGATCAGTGCATGATCAGTCACGTGATCAGTGCATGATCAGCCACGTGATCAGTGCATGATCAGCCACGTGATCAGTGCATGATAGCCACGTGATCAGTGCATGATCAGCCACGTGATCAGTGCATGATCAGCCACGTGATCAGTGCATGATAGCCACGTGATCAGTGCATGATCAGCCACGTGATCAGTGCATGATAGCCACGTGATCAGTGCATGATCAGTCACGTGATCAGTGCATGATCAGTCACGTGATCAGTGCATGATCAGCCACGTGATCAGTGCATGATCAGTCACGTGATCAGTGCATGATCAGCCACGTGATCAGTGCATGATCAGCCACGTGATCAGTGCATGATCAGTCACGTGATCAGTGCATGATCAGTCACGTGATCAGTGCATGATCAGCCACGTGATCAGTGCATGATCAGTCACGTGATCAGTGCATGATCAGCCACGTGATCAGTGCATGATCAGTCACGTGATCAGTGCATGATCAGCCACGTGATCAGTGCATGATCAGTCACGTGATCAGTGCATGATCAGCCACGTGATCAGTGCATGATCAGTTACGTGATCAGTGCATGATCAGTCACGTGATCAGTGCATGGTCAGCCACGTGATCAGTGCATGATCAGCCACGTGATCAGTGCATGATAGCCACGTGATCAGTGCATGATCAGTCACGTGATCAGTGCATGATCAGCCACGTGATCAGTGCATGCTCAGTCACGTGATCAGGGCCTGCTGAGCTGCGTGATTACTGTCTGCTCATCTGCTTGACAATTGCCAGCTGAGCTGCACGATTCCTGCCTGTCATCTGCTTGACAATTGCCAGCTGTGCTGCGTAATTCCTGCCTGCTCAGCTGCTTGATTTTGCCAGCTGAGCAGCATGATTCCTCACACCTGAGTTCCATGATTATTGCCTGCTGACTGTTTGATTCGTGCCTACTCAGCTCTTTGTTTATTGCCTCCAGAGGCACATGATCAGTGTATGATAGAAAACATGATCAGCGCATGATCAGTCACATGATCAGCGCCATTAAGTCACGTGATCACATGATAGTCATGTGATCAGTCCATGCTCAGTCACGGTATCAGTGCATGATCAGCCACGTGATCAGTGCATGATCAGTCACGTGATCAGTGCATGATCATCCACGTGATCAGTGCATGATCAGTCACGTGATCAGTGCATGATAGCCACGTGATCAGTGCATGATCAGTCACCTGATCAGTGTATGATCATTCACGTGACCAGTACATGGTAGCTACATGATCATTGCATGATCAGCCACGTGAGTAGTGCATGATAGCCACGTGATCAGTGCATGATCAGTCACGTGATCAGTGCATGATCAGTCATGTGACCAGTACATGGTAGCTGCGTGATCATGCATGATCAGCCACGTGATCAGTGCATGATAGCCACGTGATCAGTGCATGATCAGTCACGTGATCAGTGCATGATCAGTCACGTGATCAGTGCATGATCAGCCACGTGATCAGTGCATGATCAGCCACGTGATCAGTGCATGATAGCCACGTGATCAGTGCATGATCAGTCACGTGATCAGTGCATGATCAGTCACGTGATCAGTGCATGATAGCTGCGTGATCAGTGCATGATCAGCCACGTGATCAGTGCATGATAGCCACGTGATCAGTGCATGATCAGTCACGTGATCAGTGCATGATCAGTCACGTGATCAGTGCATGATCAGCCACGTGATCAGTGCATGATAGCCACGTGATCAGTGCATGATCAGTCACGTGATCAGTGCATGATCAGTCACGTGATCAGTGCATGATAGCCACGTGATCAGTGCATGATCAGCCACGTGATCAGTGCATGATCAGCCACGTGATCAGTGCATGATCAGCCACGTGATCAGTGCATGATAGCCACGTGATCAGTGCATGATCAGTCACGTGATCAGTGCATGATCAGTCACGTGATCAGTGCATGATAGCCACGTGATCAGTGCATGATCAGCCACGTGATCAGTGCATGATCAGTCACGTGATCAGTGCATGATCAGTCACGTGATCAGTGCATGATCAGCCACGTGATCAGTGCATGATCAGCCACGTGATCAGTGCATGATAGCCACGTGATCAGTGCATGATCAGTCACGTGATCAGTGCATGATCAGCCACGTGATCAGTGCATGATCAGCCACGTGATCAGTGCATGATCAATTACGTGATCAGTGCATGATCAGTCACGTGATCAGTGCATGGTAGCTACGTGATCAGTGCATGATCAGCCACGTGATCAGTGCATGATAGCCACGTGATCAGTGCATGATAGCCACGTGATCAGTGCATGATCAGTCACGTGATACGTGTGTGATCAGCCACGTGATCAGTGCATGATATCCACGTGATCAGTGCATGATCAGGCACGTGATCAGTGCATGATAGCCACGTGATCAGTGCATGATCAGTCACGTGATCATGTGTGATCAGCCACGTGATCAGTGCATGATGAGCCACGTGATCAGTGCATGATCAATTACGTGATCAGTGCATGATCAGTCACGTGACCAGTACATGGTTGCTACGTGATCGTGCATGATCAGCCACGTGAGCAGTGCATGATAGCCACGTGATCAGTGCATGATCAGTCACGTGATCAGTGCATGATCAGTCACGTGATCAGTGCATGATCAGTCACGTGACCAGTATATGGTAGCTACGTGATCAGTGCATGACAGCCACGTGATCAGTGCATGATAGCCACGTGATGTGTGCATGAGTCACGTGATCAGTGCATGATCAGCCACGTGATCAGTGCATGATGCCACGTGATCAGTGCATGATCAGTTACGTGAGCAGTGTATGATCAGCCACGTGATCAGTGCATGGTCAGACACGTGAACAGTGTATGATCAGCCACGTGATCAGTGCATGATATCCAAGTGATCAGTGCATGATCATCACGTGATCAGTGTATGATCAGCCACGTGAACAGTGCATGCTCAGTCACGTGATCAGGGCCTGCTGAGCTGCGTGATTACTGTCTGCTCATCTGCTTGACAATTGCCAGCTGAGCTGCACGATTCCTGCCTGTCATCTGCTTGACAATTGCCAGCTGTGCTGCGTAATTCCTGCCTGCTCAGCTGCTTGATTATTGCCAGCTGAGCAGCATGATTCCTCACACCTGAGTTCCATGATTATTGCCTGCTGACTGTTTGATTCGTGCCTACTCAGCTCTTTGTTTATTGCCTCCAGAGGCACATGATCAGTGTATGATAGCAAACATGATCAGCGCATGATCAGTCACATGATCAGCGCCATTAAGTCACGTGATCACTACATGATAGTCATGTGATCAGTCCATGCTCAGTCACGGTATCAGTGCATGATCAGCCACGTGATCAGTGCATGATCTGTCACATGATTAGTGCATGATCATCCACGTGATCAGTGCATGGGCAGTCATGTGATCAGTGCATGATATAGACGTGATCAGTGCATGATCAGTCTCGTGATCAGTGCATGATAGCCACGTGATCAGTGCATGATCAGTCACCTGAAGGGTGTATGATCATTCACGTGACCTGTACATGGTAGCTACATGATCATTGCATGATCAGCCACGTGAGTAGTGCATGATAGCCACGTGATCAGTGCATGATCAGTCACGTGATCAGTGCATGATCAGTCATGTGACCAGTACATGGTAGCTGCGTGATCATGCATGATCAGCCACGTGAGCAGTGCATGATAGCCACGTGATCAGTGCATGATCAGACACGTGATCAGTGCATGATCAGTCACGTGATCAGTGCATGATCAGCCACGTGATCAGTGCATGATCAGGCACGTGATCAGTGCATGATCAGCCACGTGATCAGTGCATGATAGCCACGTGATCAGTGCATGATCAGTCACGTGATCAGTGCATGATCAGTCACGTGATCAGTGCATGATCAGGCACGTGATCAGTGCATGATCAGCCACGTGATCAGTGCATGATCAGTTACGTGATCAGTGCATGATCAGCCACGTGATCAGTGCATGATAGCCACGTGATCAGTGCATGATCAGCCACGTGATCAGTGCATGATCAGTCACGTGATCAGTGCATGATCAGTCACGTGATCAGTGCATGATCAGCCACGTGATCAGTGCATGTGAGTCATGTGTCAGTGCATGATAGCACACGTGATCAGTGCATGATCAGTCCCGTGATCAGTGCATGATCAGCCACGTGATCAGTGCATGATAGCTACGTGATCAGTGCATGATCAGTCACGTGATCAGTGCATGATCATCACGTGATCAGTGTATGATCAGCCACGTGAACAGTGCATGCTCAGTCACGTGATCAGGGCCTGCTGAGCTGCGTGATTACTGTCTGCTCATCTGCTTGACAATTGCCAGCTGAGCTGCACGATTCCTGCCTGTCATCTGCTTGACAATTGCCAGCTGTGCTGCGTAATTCCTGCCTGCTCAGCTACTTGATTATTGCCAGCTGAGCAGCATGATTCTCAGAGCTGAGTTCCATGATTATAGCCTGCTGACTGATTCTGCCTACTCAGCTCTTTGTTCATTGCCTCCAGAGGCACATGATCAGTGTATGACACCAAACATGATCAGCACATGATCAGTCACATGATCAGTGCATGATAAGCCACGTGATCAGTGCATGATCAGTCATGTGATCAGTGCATGATCAGTCATGTGATCAGTGCATGATAGCTGTGTGATCAGTGCATGATCAGCCCGTGATCAGTGCATGATCAGTCACGTGATCAGTGCATGATCAGTCACGTGATCAGTGCATGATCAGTCACGTGATCAGTGCATGATCAGTTACGTGATCAGTGCATGATCAGTCACGTGACCAGTGCATGATAGCTACGTGATCATTGCATGATCAGCCACGTGATCAGTGCATGATAGCCACGTGATCAGTGCATGATAGCCACGTGATCAGTGCATGATCAGTCACGTGATCAGTGTGTGATCAGCCACGTGATCAGTGCATGATATCCACGTGATCAGTGCATGATAGCCACGTGATCAGTGCATGATCAGTCACGTGATCAGTGCATGATCAGTCACGTGATCGTGTGTGATCAGCCACGTGATCAGTGCATGATCAGCCACGTGATCAGTGCATGATCAATTACGTGATCAGTGCATGATCAGTCACGTGATCAGTGCATGGTAGCTACGTGATCAGTGCATGATCAGCCACGTGATCAGTGCATGATAGCCACGTGATCAGTGCATGATCAGCCACGTGATCAGTGCATGACAGCCACGTGATCAGTGCATGATCAGTCACGTGATCATGTGTGATCAGCCACGTGATCAGTGCATGATGAGCCACGTGATCAGTGCATGATCAATTACGTGATCAGTGCATGATCAGTCACGTGACAGTACATGGTTGCTACGTGATCAGTGCATGATCAGCCACGTGATCAGTGCATGATAGCCACGTGATCAGTGCATGATCAGTCACGTGATCAGTGCATGATCAGTCACGTGATCAGTGCATGATCAGCCACGTGATCAGTGCATGATCAGTCACGTGACCAGTATATGGTAGCTACGTGATCATTGCATGATCAGCCACGTGATCAGTGCATGATAGCCACGTGATCAGTGCATGATCAGTTACGTGATCAGTGTATGATCAGCCACGTGATCAGTGCATGAGTGCCACGTGATCAGTGCATGATATGTCACGTGACAGTGTGTGATCAGCCACGTGATCAGTGCATGATCAGCCACGTGATCAGTGCATGATAGCCACGTGATCAGTGCATGATCAGTTACGTGATCAGTGCATGATCAGTCACGTGATCAGTGCATGGTAGCTACGTGATCAGTGCATGATCAGCCACGTGATCAGTGCATGATAGCCACGTGATCAGTGCATGATCAGTCACATGATCAGTGTATGATCATCCGCGTGATCAGTGCATGATCAGTCACTGATCAGTGCATGATATAGACGTGATCAGTGCATGATCAGTCACGTGATCAGTGCATGATCAGCCACGTGATCAGTGCATGATAGCCACGTGATCAGTGCATGATAGCCAGTGATCAGTGCATGATCAGTCACGTGATCAGTGCATGATCAGCCACGTGATCAGTGCATGATAGCCACGTGATCAGTGCATGATCAGTCACGTGATCAGTGCATGATCAGTCACGTGATCAGTGCATGATCAGCCACGTGATCAGTGCATGATCAGCCACGTGATCAGTGCATGATCAGTCACGTGATCAGTGCATGATCAGTCACGTGATCAGTGCATGATCAGTCATGTGATCAGTGTATGACCAGCCAAGTGATCAGTGCATGATAGCCACGGATCAGTGCATGATCAGTCACGTGATCAGTGCATGATCAGTCACGTGATCAGTGCATGATCAGCCACGTGATCAGTGCATGATCAGCCACGTGATCAGTGCATGATCAGCCACGTGATCAGTGCATGATCAGCCACGTGATCAGTGCATGATCAGTCACGTGATCAGTGCATGATCAGTCACGTGATCAGTGCATGATCATTTACGTGATCAGTGCATGATCAGTCACGTGACCAGTATATGGTAGCTACGTGATCATTCCATGACGAGCCACGTGAGCAGTGCATGATAGCAACGTGATGAGTGCATGATGAGTTACGTGAGCAGAGTATGATCAGCCACGTGATCAGTGCATGAGTGCTACGTGATCAGTGCATGATATGTCACGTGATCAGGTGTGTGATCAGCCACGTGACAGTGCATGATCAGCCACGTGATCAGTGCATGATCAGTTACATGAGCAGTGTATGATCAGCCACGTGATCAGTGCATGGTCAGACACGTGAACAGTGTATGATCAGCCACGTGATCAGTGCATGATATCCAAGTGATCAGTGCATGATCAATCACGTGATCAGTGTATGATCAGCCACGTGAACAGTGCATGCTCAGTCACGTGATCTGGGCCTGCTGAGCTGCGTGATTACTGTCTGCTCATCTGCTTGACAATTGCCAGCTGAGCTGCACGATTCCTGCCTGTCATCTGCTTGACAATTGCCAGCTGTGCTGCGTAATTCCTGCCTGCTCAGCTGCTTGATTATTGCCAGCTGAGCAGTATGATTCCTCACACCTGAGTTCCATGATTATTGCCTGCTGACTGTTTGATTCGTGCCTACTCAGCTCTTTGTTTATTGCCTCCAGAGGCACATGATCAGTGTATGATAGAAAACATGATCAGCGCATGATCAGTCACATGATCAGCGCCATTAAGTCACGTGATCACTACATGATAGTCATGTGATCAGTCCATGCTCAGTCACGGTATCAGTGCATGATCAGCCACGTGATCAGTGCATGATCTGTCACATGATTAGTGTATGATCATCCACGTGATCAGTGCATGATCAGTCACGTGATCAGTGCATGATAGCCACGTGATCAGTGCATGATCAGTCACCTGATGGGTGTATGATCATTCACGTGACCTGTACATGGTAGCTACATGATCATTGCATGATCAGCCACGTGAGTAGTGCATGATAGCCACGTGATCAGTGCATGATCAGTCACGTGATCAGTGCATGATCAGTCATGGGACCAGTACATGGTAGCTGCGTGATCATGCATGATCAGCCACGTGAGCAGTGCATGATAGCCACGTGATCAGTGCATGATCAGTCACGTGATCAGTGCATGATCAGTCACGTGATCAGTGCATGATCAGGCACGTGATCAGTGCATGATCAGCCACGTGATCAGTGCATGATAGCCACGTGATCAGTGCATGATCAGTCACGTGATCAGTGCATGATCAGTCACGTGATCAGTGCATGATAGCTGCGTGATCAGTGCATGATCAGCCCGTGATCAGTGCATGATAGCCACGTGATCAGTGCATGATCAGTCACGTGATCAGTGCATGATCAGGCACGTGATCAGTGTATGTCCAGCCACGTGATCAGTGCATGATAGCCACGTGATCAGTGCATGATCAGTCACGTGATCAGTGCATGATCAGCCACGTGATCAGTGCATGTTAGCCAGGTGATCAGTGCATGATCAGCCACGTGATTAGTGCATGACCAGGCACGTGATCAGTGCATGTCCAGCCACGTGATCAGTGCATGATAGCCACGTGATCAGTGCATGATCAGTTACGTGATCAGTGCATGATCAGTCACGTGATCAGTGCATGATAGCCAGGTGATCAGTGCATGATAGCCACGTGATCAGTGCATGATCAGTCACGTGATCAGTGCATGGTCAGTCACGTGATCAGTGCATGATCATCCACGTGATCAGTGCATGTTGAGTCATGTAATCAGTGCATAATAGCCCGTGATCTGTGCATGGTCAGTCCCGTGATCAGTGTATGATCAGACAAGTGATCAGTGCAAGATACCTACGTGATCAGTGCATGATCAGTCATGTGATCAGTGCATGTTTAGCCATGTCATCAGTGCATGATAGCCACGTGGTCAGTGCATACTATTATGGTAACAATGCATGCGCAAACACGTGATCAGTGCATGAGAGCCACGTGATCAGTGCAAGATCAGTCACGTGATAGGTGTGTGATCAGCCATGTGAACAGTGCATGCTCAGTCACGTGATCAGGGCCTGCTGAGCTGCGTGATTACTGTCTGCTCATCTGCTTGACAATTGCTAGCTGAGCTGCACGATTCCTGCCTGCCATCTCCTTGACAATTGCCACCTGTGCTGCGTAATTCCTGCCTGCTCATCTATTTGATTTTTGCCAGCTGAGCAGCATGATTTCTCAGAGCTGAGTTCCATGATTATAGCCTGCTGACTGTTTCCTGCCTACTCAGCTCTATGTTCTTTGCCTCCAGAGGCACATGATCAGTGTGTGACACCAAACATGATCAGCACATGATCAGTCACATGATCAATGCATGATAAGCCAGGTGATCAGTGCATGATCAATTATGTGATCAGTGCATGATCAGTCATGTGACCAGTACATAGTAGCTGCATGATCATTGCATGATCAGCCACGTGAGCAGTGCATGATAGCCACGTGATCACTGCATGATCAGTCACGTGACCAGTGCATGGTAACTACGTGATCATTGCATGATCAGCCACGTGAGCAGTGCATGATATCCACGTGATCAGTGCAGGATAACCACGTGATCACTTCATGATTAGTCACGTGATCAGTACATGATCAGTCACATGAACAGTGCATGATCATTTACGTGATCTGTGCATGATCAGTCACGTGACCAGTATATGGTAGTTTCGTTATCATTCCATGACGAGCCACGTGAGCAGTGCATGGTAGCCACGTGATGTGTTCATGATGAGTTACGTGAGCAGAGTATGATCAGCCACGTGATCAGTGCATGATGTCACGTGACAGGTGTGTGATCAGCCACGTGAACAGTGCATGTTCAGCCACGTATTCAGTGCATGATAGCCACGTGATCAGTGCATGATCAGTTACGTGAGCAGTGTATGATAAGCCACGTGATCAGTGCATGATCAGTAACATGAGCAGTGTATGATCAGCCACGTGATCAGTGCATGATATCCAAGTGATCAGTGCATGATCAGTCACGTGATCAGTGTATGATCAGCCATGTGAACAGTGCATGCTCAGTCACGTGATCAGGGCCTGCTGAGCTGCGTGATTACTGTCTGCTCATCTGCTTGACATTTTCCAGCTGAGCTGCACGATTCCTGCCTGTCATCTCCTTGACAATTGCCACCTGTGCTGCGTAATCCTGCCTGCTCATCTACTTGATTATTGCCAGCTGAGCAGCATGATTTCTCAGAGGTGAGTTCCATGATTATAGCCTGCTGACTGATTCCTGCCTACTCAGCTCTATGTTCATTGCCTCCAGAGGCACATGATCAGTGTGTGACACCAAACATGATCAGCACATGGTCAGTCACATGATCAATGCATGATAAGCCATGTGATCAGTGCATGATCAATTATGTGATCAGTGCATGATCAGTCATGTGACCAGTACATGGTAGCTGTGTGATCATTGCATGATCAGCCACGTGATCAGTGCATGAGAGACACGTGATCAGTGCATGATCAGTCACGTGATACATGTGTGATCAGCCACGTGATCAGTGCATGATGAGCCATGTGATCAGTGCAGGATCAATTACGTGATCAGTGCATGATCAGTCACGTGAACCGTGCATGGTTGCTACGTGATCGTTGCATGATCAGCCACGTGAGCAGAGCATGATAGCCACGTGGTCAGTGCATGATCAGTCACGTGATCAGTACATGATCAGTCACGTGAACAGTGCATGATCATTCACGTGATCTTTGCATGATCAGTCACGTTACCAGTATATGGTTGCTACGTGATCATTCCATGACGAGCCACGTGAGCAGTGCATGATAGCCACGTGATCAGTGGATGATCAGACACGAGATCAGTGCATGATCAGTCACGTGATCAGTGCATGATCAGCCACGTGATCAGTGCATGACCAGGCACGTGATCAGTGTATGTCCAGCCAAGTGATCAGTGCATGATAGCCACGTGATCAGTGCATGTTCAGTTATGTGATCAGTGTATGATCAGCCACGTGATCAGTGCATGATCAGCCACATGATCAGTGAATGATCAATTACCTGATCAGTGTATGATCAGTCACGTGACCAGTACATGGTAGCTCCGTGATCATTGCTTGATCAGCCACTTGATCAGTGCATGATAGCCACGTGATCAGTGCATGAGAGCCACGTGATCAGTGCATGATCAGTCATGTGATACGTGTGTGATCAGCCACGTGATCAGTGCATGATATCCACGTGATCAGTGCATGACAGGCACGTGATAAGTGCATGAGAGCCACGTGATCAGTGCATGATCAGTCACGTGATACATGTGTGATCAGCCACGTGATCAGTGCATGATGAGCCACGTGATCAGTGCAGGATCAATTACGTGATCAGTGCATGATCAGTCACGTGACCAGTACATGGTTGCTACGTGATCGTGCATGATCAGCCACGTGAGCAGAGCATGATAGCCACGTGGTCAGTGCATGATCAGTCACGTGAACAGTGCATGATCATTTACGTGATCTTTGCATGATCAGTCACGTTACCAGTATATGGTGGCTACGTGATCATTCCATGACGAGCCACGTGAGCAGTGCATGATAGCCATGTGATGTGTGCATGAGTTGCGTGAGCAGAGTATGATCAGCCACGTGATCAGTGCATGAGTGCCGCGTGATCAGTGCATGATCAGTTACGTGAGCAGTGTATGATCAGCCACATGATCAGTGCATGATGAGCCACGTGATCAGTGCAGGATCAATTACGTGATCAGTGCATGATCAGTCACGTGACCAGTACATGGTTGCTACGTGATCGTTGCATGATCAGCCACGTGAGCAGAGCATGATAGCCACGTGGTCAGTGCATGATCAGTCACGTGAACAGTGCATGATCATTTTCGTGATCTTTGCATGATCAGTCACGTTACCAGTATATGGTGGCTACGTGATCATTCCATGACGAGCCACGTGAGCAGTGCATGATAGCCACGTGATGTGTGCATGAGTTACGTGAGCAGAGCATGATCAGCCACGTGATCAGTGCATGAGTGCCACGTGATCAGTGCATGATCAGTTATGTGAGCAGTGTATGATCAGCCACGTGATCAGTGCATGGTCAGACACGTGAACAGTGTATGATCAGCCACGTGATCAGTGCATGATATCCAAGTGATCAGTGCATGACCATCACGTGATCAGTGTATGATCAGCCACGTGAACAGTGCATGCTCAGTCACGTGATCTGGGCCTGCTGAGCTGCGTGATTCCTATCTGCTCATCTGCTTGACAATTGCCAGCTGAGCTGCACGATTCCTGACTGTCATCTGCTTGACAATTGCCAGCTGTGCTGCGTAATTCCTGCCTGCTCAGCTGCTTGATTATTGCCAGCTGAGCAGCATGATTCCTCACACCTGTGTTCCGTGATTATTGCCTGCTGACTGTTTGATTCGTGCCTACTCAGCTCTTTGTTTATTGCCTCCAGAGGCACATGATCAGTGTGTGATAGCAAACATGATCAGCGCATGATCAGTCACATGATCAGCGCGATTAAGTCACGTGATCTCTACATGATAGTCACGTGATCAGTCCATGCTCAGTCACGGTATCAGTGCATGATCAGCCACGTGATCAGTGCATGATCTGTCACAAGATTAGTGCATGATCATCCACGTGATCAGTGCACGGGCAGTCATGTGATCAGTGCATGATATAGACGTGAACAGTGCATGATAAGTCTCGTGATCAGTGCATGATAGCCACGTGATCAGTGCATGATCAGTCACCTGAAGGGTGTATGATCATTCACGTGACCTGTACATGGTAGCTACATGATCATTGCATGATCAGCCTCGTGAGTAGTGCATGATAGCCACGTGATCACTGCATGATCAGTCACGTGATCAGTGCATGATGAGTCATGTGACCAGTACATGGTAGCTGCGTGATCATCGCATGATCAGCCACGTGAGCAGTGCATGATAGCCACGTGATCAGTGCATGATCAGACACGAGATCAGTGCATGATCATTCACGTGATCAGTGCATGATCAGCCACGTGATCAGTGCATGACCAGGCACGTGATCAGTGTATGTCCAGCCAAGTGATCAGTGCATGATAGCCACGTGATCAGTGCATGATCAGTCACGTGATCAGTGCATGATCAGTCACGTGATCAGTGTATGTTCAGGCACGTGATCAGTGCATGATCAGCCACATAATCAGTGCATGATCAATTATGTGATCATTGCCTGATCAGCCACGTGAGCAGTGCATGATAGCCATGTGATCAGTGCATGATCAGCCATGTGATCAGTGCCTGATCAGTAACGTGATCAGTGCATGGTCAGTCACGTGATCAGTGCATGATCATCCACGTGATCAGTGCATGTGAAGTCATGTAGTCAATGCATGATAGCACAGTGATCAGTGCACGATCAGTCCCATGATGAGTGTATGATCAGCCAAGTGATCAGTGCAAGATAGCTACGTGATCAGTGCATGATCAGTCACATAATCAGTGCATGATCATCACGTGATCAGTGTATGATCAGCCACGTGAACAGTGCATGCTCAGTCACGTGATCAGGGCCTGCTGAGCTGCGTGATTACTGTCTGCTCATCTGCTTGACAATTTCCAGCTGAGCTGCACGATTCCTGCCTGTCATCTCCTTGACAATTGCCACCTGTGCTGCGTAGTTCCTGCCTGCTCATCTACTTGATTATTGCCAGCTGAGCAGCATTTCTCAGAGCTGAGTTCCATGATTATAGCCTGCTGACTGATTCCTGCCGACTCAGCTCTATGTTCATTGCCTCCAGAGGCACATGATCAGTGTGTGACACCAAACATGATCAGCACATGATCAGTCACACGATCAATGCATGATAAGCCAGGTGATCAGTGCATGATCAATTATGTGATCAGTGCATGATCAGTCATGTGACCAGTACATGGTAGCTGTGTGATCATTGCATGATCAGCCACGTGAGCAGTGCATGATCAGTCACGTGATCAGTGCATGATGAGTCACGTGATCTGTGCATGATCAATCACGTGATCAGTGCATGATCAATTACCTGATCAGTGCATGATCAGTCACGTGACCAGTGCATGGTAGCTACGTGATCATTGCATGATCAGCCACGTGATCAGTGCATGATAGCCACGTGATCAGTGCATGATAGCCACGTGATCAGTGCATGATCAGTCACGTGATACGTGTGTGATCAGCCACTTGATCAGTGCATGTTATCCACGTGATCAGTGCAGGATAGCCACGTGATCACTTCATGATTATTTCCGTGATCTGTACATGATCAGTCACGTGATACGTGTGTGATCAGCCACCGGATCAGTGCGTGATGAGCCATGTGATCAGTGCAGGATCAATTACGTGATCAGTGCATGATCAGTCACGTGACCAGTACATGGTAGCTACGTGATCATTGCGTGATCAGCCACGTGATCAGTGCATTATAGCCACGTGATCACTGCATGATAGCCACGTGATCAGTGCATGAGAGCCACATGATCAGTGCATGATCAGTCACGTGATACATGTGTGATCAGCCACATGATCAGTGCATGATGAGCCACGTGATCAGTGCAGGATCAATTAAGTGATCAGTGCATGATCAGTCACGTGACATGTACATGGTTGCTACGTGATAGTTGCATGATCAGCCACGTGAGAAGAGCATGATAGCCACGTGATCAGTGCATGATCAGTCACGTGATCAGGACATGATCAGTCACGTGAACAGTGCATGATCATTTACGTGATCTGTGCTTTATCAGTCATGTGACCAGTATATGGTAGCTTCGTGATCATTCCATGACGAACCACGTGAGCAGTGCATGATAGCCACGTGATGTGTGCATGATGAGTTACGTGAGCAGAGTATGATGAGCCACGTGATCAGTGTATGAGTGCCACGTGATCAGTGCATGATATGTCACATGACAGGTGTGTGATCAGCCACGTGAACATTGCATGTTCAGCCACGTGATCAGTGCATGATAGCCACGTGATCAGTGCATGAACAATTACGTGATCAGTGCATGATCACTCTCGTGATCAGTACATGGTAGCTACGTGATCATTGCATGAACAGCCGCGTGAGGAGTGCATGATAGCCACGTGATCAGTGCATGATCTGTCGCATGATCAGTGTATGATCATCCGGGTGATCAGTGCATGGGCAGTCATCTGATCAGTGCATGATATAGACGTGATCAGTGCATGATCAGTCTCGTGATCAGTGTATGATCAACCACGTGATCAGTGCACGATAGCCAGGTAATGAGTGCACGATAGCCAGATGATCAGTGCATTATCAGTCATGTGATCAGTGTATTATCAGCCAAGTAATCAGTGCATGATAGCCAACTGATCAGTGGATGATCCGTCACGTGATCAGTGCATGGTCAGTCACGTGATCATTGCATGATCAGCCACGTGATCAGTGCATGATCAATTTCGTGATCAGTGCATGGTCAGTCACGTGATCAGTACATGATCAGTCACGTGAACAGTGCATGATCAGTCATGTGATCAGTGTATGACCAGCCAAGTGATCAGTGCATGATAGCCAGGGGATCAGTGCATGATCAGTCACGTGATCAGTGCATGATCAATCACGTGATCAGTGTATTTTCAGCCACGTGATCAGTGCATGATCAGCCAAATGATAAGTGCATATTCAATTACGTGATCAGTGCATGATCAGCCACGTGATCAGTGCATGATCAGTCACGTGATCAGTACATGATCAGTCACGTGAACAGTGCGTGATCATTTACGTGAACTGTGCATGATCATTCACGTGACCAGTATATGGTAGCTACGTGATCATTCCATGACGAGCCACGGGAGCAGTGTATGATAGAAACGTGATGTGTGCATGATGAGTTACGAGCGCAGAGTATGATCAGCCACGTGATCAGTGCATGAGTGCCACGTGATCAGTGCATGATATGTCACGTGATAGGTGTGTGATCAGCCACGTGTACAGTGCATGTTCAGCCACGTGATCAGTGCATGATCACTTACATGAGCAGTGTATGATCAGCCACGTGAGCAGTGCATCGTCAGACACGTGAACAGTGTATGATCAGCCACGTGATCAGTGCATGATATCCAAGTGATCAGTGCATGATCAATCACGTGATCAGTGTATGATCAGCCACGTGAACAGTGCATGCTCAGTCACGTGATCTGGGCCTGCTGAGCTGCGTTATTACTGTCTGATCATCTGCTTGACAATTGCCAGCTGAGCTGCACGATTCCTGCCTGTCATCTGCTTGACAATTGCCAGCTGTGCTGCATAATTCCTGCCTGCTCAGCTGCTTGATTATTGCCAGCTGAGCAGTATGATTCCTCACACCTGAGTTCCATGATTATTGCCTGCTGACTGTTTGATTCGTGCCTACTCAGCTCTTTGTTTATTGCCTCCAGAGGCACATGATCAGTGTATGATAGAAAACATGATCAGCGCATGATCAGTCACATGATCAGCGCCATTAAGTCACGTGATCACTACATGATAGTCATGTGATCACTCCATGCTCAGTCACGGTATCAGTGCATGATCAGCCACGTGATCAGTGCATGATCTGTCACATGATTAGTGTATGATCATCCATGTGATCAGTGCATGATCAGTCTCGTGATCAGTGCATGATAGCCACGTGATCAGTGCATGATCAGTCACCTGATGGGTGTATGATCATTCACGTGACCTGTACATGGTAGCTACATGATCATTGCATGATCAGCCACGTGAGTAGTGCATGATAGCCACGTGATCACTGCATGATCAGTCATGTGATCAGTGCATGATCAGTCATGGGACCAGTACATGGTAACTGCATGATCATCGCATGATCAGCCACGTGAGCAGTGCATGATAGCCACGTGATCAGTGCATGATCAATCACGTGTTCAGTGCATGATCAGTCATGTAATATGTGCATGACCAGGCATGTGATCAGTGTATGACCAGCCAAGTGACCAGTGCATGATAGCCACGTGATCAGTGCATGATCAGTCAGGTGATCAGTGCATGATCAGTCATGTGACCAGTACATGGTAGCTGCGTGATCATCGCATGATCAGCCACGTGAGCAGAGCATGATAGCCACGTGATCAGTGCATGATCACACACGAGATCAGTGCATGACCAGGCACGTGATCAGTGTATGTCCAGCCAAGTGATCAGTGCATGATAGCCACGTGATCAGTGCATGATCAGTCACGTGATCAGTGCATGATCAGTCACGTGATCAGTGCATGTTAGCCAGGTGATCAGTGCATGATCAGCCACGTGATTAGTGCATGACCAGGCACGTGATCAGTGTATGTCCAGCCAAGTGATCAGTGCATGATAGACACGTGATCAGTGCATGATCAGTTACGTGATCAGTGCATGATCAGTCACGTGATCAGTGCATGATAGCCAGGTGATCAGTGCATGATAGCCACGTGATCAGTGCATGATCAGTCACGTGATCAGTGCATGGTCAGTCACGTGATCAGTGCATGATCATCCACGTGATCAGTGCATGTGGAGTCATGTAATCAATGCATAATAGCGCCTTGATCTGTGCACGGTCAGTCCCGTGATGTGTGTATGATCAGACAAGTGATCAGTGCAAGATACCTACGTGATCAGTGCATGATCAGTCATATGATCAGTGCATGTTTAGCCATGTCATCAGTGCATGATAGCCACGTGGTCAGTGCATACTATTACGGTAACAATGCATGCGCAAACACGTGATCAGTGCATGAGAGCCACGTGATCAGTGCAAGATCAGTCACGTGATAGGTGTGTGATCAGCCATGTGAACAGTGCATGCTCAGTCACGTGATCAGGGCCTGCTGAGCTGCGTGATTACTGTCTGCTCATCTGCTTGACAATTGCTAGCTGAGCTGCACGATTCCTGCCTGCCATCTCCTTGACAATTGCCACCTGTGCTGCGTAATTCCTGCCTGCTCATCTATTTGATTTTTGCCAGCTGAGCAGCATGATTTCTCACACCTGAGTTCCATGATTATAGCCTGCTGACTGTTTCCTGCCTACTCAGCTCTATGTTCTTTGCCTCCAGAGGCACATGATCAGTGTGTGACACCAAACATGATCAGCACATGATCAGTCACATGATCAATGCATGATAAGCCAGGTGATCAGTGCATGATCAATTATGTGATCAGTGCATGATCAGTCATGTGACCAGTACATAGTAGCTGCATGATCATTGCATGATCAGCCACGTGAGCAGTGCATGATAGCCACGTGATCACTGCATGATCAGTCACGTGACCAGTGCATGGTAACTACGTGATCATTGCATGATCAGCCACGTGAGCAGTGCATGATATCCACGTGATCAGTGCAGGATAACCACGTGATCACTTCATGATTAGTCACGTGATCAGTACATGATCAGTCACATGAACAGTGCATGATCATTTACGTGATCTGTGCATGATCAGTCACGTGACCAGTATATGGTAGTTTCGTTATCATTCCATGACGAACCACGTGAGCAGTGCATGGTAGCCACGTGATGTGTTCATGATGAGTTACGTGAGCAGAGTATGATCAGCCACGTGATCAGTGCATGATGTCACGTGACAGGTGTGTGATCAGCCACGTGAACAGTGCATGTTCAGCCACGTATTCAGTGCATGATAGCCACGTGATCAGTGCATGATCAGTTACGTGAGCAGTGTATGATAAGCCACGTGATCAGTGCATGGTCAGACACGTGAGCAGTGTATGATCAGCCACGTGATCAGTGCATGATATCCAAGTGATCAGTGCATGATCAGTCACGTGATCAGTGTATGATCAGCCATGTGAACAGTGCATGCTCAGTCACGTGATCAGGGCCTGCTGAGCTGCGTGATTACTGTCTGCTCATCTGCTTGACAATTTCCAGCTGAGCTGCACGATTCCTGCCTGTCATCTCCTTGACAATTGCCACCTGTGCTGCGTAATCCTGCCTGCTCATCTACTTGATTATTGCCAGCTGAGCAGCATGATTTCTCAGAGGTGAGTTCCATGATTATAGCCTGCTGACTGATTCCTGCCTACTCAGCTCTATGTTCATTGCCTCCAGAGGCACATGATCAGTGTGTGACACCAAACATGATCAGCACATGGTCAGTCACATGATCAATGCATGATAAGCCATGTGATCAGTGCATGATCAATTATGTGATCAGTGCATGATCAGTCATGTGACCAGTACATGGTAGCTGTGTGATCATTGCATGATCAGCCACGTGATCAGTGCATGAGAGACACGTGATCAGTGCATGATCAGTCACGTGATACATGTGTGATCAGCCACGTGATCAGTGCATGATGAGCCATGTGATCAGTGCAGGATCAATTACGTGATCAGTGCATGATCAGTCACGTGAACCGTACATGGTTGCTACGTGATCGTTGCATGATCAGCCACGTGAGCAGAGCATGATAGCCACGTGGTCAGTGCATGATCAGTCACGTGATCAGTACATGATCAGTCACGTGAACAGTGCATGATCATTTACGTGATCTTTGCATGATCAGTCACGTTACCAGTATATGGTTGCTACGTGATCATTCCATGACGAGCCACGTGAGCAGTGCATGATAGCCACGTGATCAGTGGATGATCAGACACGAGATCAGTGCATGATCAGTCACGTGATCAGTGCATGATCAGCCACGTGATCAGTGCATGACCAGGCACGTGATCAGTGTATGTCCAGCCAAGTGATCAGTGCATGATAGCCACGTGATCAGTGCATGATCAGTTATGTGATCAGTGTATGATCAGCCACGTGATCAGTGCATGATCAGCCACATGATCAGTGCATGATCAATTACCTGATCAGTGCATGATCAGTCACGTGACCAGTACATGGTAGCTACGTGATCATTGCTTGATCAGCCACATGATCAGTGCATGATAGCCACGTGATCAGTGCATGAGAGCCACGTGATCAGTGCATGATCAGTCATGTGATACGTGTGTGATCAGCCACGTGATCAGTGCATGATATCCACGTGATCAGTGCATGACAGGCACGTGATAAGTGCATGAGAGCCACGTGATCAGTCACGTGATACATGTGTGATCAGCCACGTGATCAGTGCATGATGAGCCACGTGATCAGTGCAGGATCAATTACGTGATCAGTGCATGATCAGTCACGTGACCAGTACATGGTTGCTACGTGATCGTTGCATGATCAGCCACGTGAGCAGAGCATGATAGCCACGTGGTCAGTGCATGATCAGTCACGTGAACAGTGCATGATCATTTTCGTGATCTTTGCATGATCAGTCACGTTACCAGTATATGGTGGCTAGGTGATCATTCCATGACGAGCCACGTGAGCAGTGCATGATAGCCACGTGATGTGTGCATGAGTTACGTGAGCAGAGTATGATCAGCCACGTGATCAGTGCATGAGTGCCACGTGATCAGTGCATGATCAGTTACATGAGCAGTGTATGATCAGCCACGTGATCAGTGCATGATGAGCCACGTGATCAGTGCAGGATCAATTACGTGATCAGTGCATGATCAGTCACGTGACCAGTACATGGTTGCTACATGATCGTTGCATGATCAGCCACGTGAGCAGAGCATGATAGCCACGTGGTCAGTGCATGATCAGTCACGTGAACAGTGCATGATCATTTACGTGATCTTTGCATGATCAGTCACGTTACCAGTATATGGTGGCTACGTGATCATTCCATGACGAGCCACGTGAGCAGTGCATGATAGCCACGTGATGTGTGCATGAGTTACGTGAGCAGAGTATGATCAGCCACGTGATCAGTGCATGAGTGCCACGTGATCAGTGCATGATCAGTTACGTGAGCAGTGTATGATCAGCCACGTGATCAGTGCATGGTCAGACACGTGAACAGTGTATGATCAGACACGTGATCAGTGCATGATATCCAAGTGATCAGTGCATGACCATCACGTGATCAGTGTATGATCAGCCACGTGAACAGTGCATGCTCAGTCACGTGATCTGGGCCTGCTGAGCTGCGTGATTCCTATCTGCTCATCTGCTTGACAATTGCCAGCTGAGCTGCACGATTCCTGACTGTCATCTGCTTGACAATTGCCAGCTGTGCTGCGTAATTCCTGCCTGCTCAGCTGCTTGATTATTGCCAGCTGAGCAGCATGATTCCTCACACCTGTGTTCCATGATTATTGCCTGCTGACTGTTTGATTCGTGCCTACTCAGCTCTTTGTTTATTGCCTCCAGAGGCACATGATCAGTGTGTGATAGCAAACATGATCAGCGCATGATCAGTCACATGATCAGCGCGATTAAGTCACGTGATCTCTACATGATAGTCATGTGATCAGTCCATGCTCAGTCACGGTATCAGTGCATGATCAGCCACGTGATCAGTGCATGATCTGTCACAAGATTAGTGCATGATCATCCACGTGATCAGTGCACGGGCAGTCATGTGATCAGTGCATGATATAGACGTGAACAGTGCATGATAAGTCTCGTGATCAGTGCATGATAGCCACGTGATCAGTGCATGATCAGTCACCTGAAGGGTGTATGATCATTCACGTGACCTGTACATGGTAGCTACATGATCATTGCATGATCAGCCTCGTGAGTAGTGCATGATAGCCACGTGATCACTGCATGATCAGTCACGTGATCAGTGCATGATGAGTCATGTGACCAGTACATGGTAGCTGCGTGATCATCGCATGATCAGCCACGTGAGCAGTGCATGATAGCCACGTGATCAGTGCATGATCAGACACGAGATCAGTGCATGATCATTCACGTGATCAGTGCATGATCAGCCACGTGATCAGTGCATGACCAGGCACGTGATCAGTGTATGTCCAGCCAAGTGATCAGTGCATGATAGCCACGTGATCAGTGCATGATCAGTCACGTGATCAGTGCATGATCAGTCACGTGATCAGTGTATGTTCAGGCACGTGATCAGTGCATGATCAGCCACATAATCAGTGCATGATCAATTATGTGATCATTGCCTGATCAGCCACGTGAGCAGTGCATGATAGCCATGTGATCAGTGCATGATCAGCCATGTGATCAGTGCCTGATCAGTAACGTGATCAGTGCATGGTCAGTCACGTGATCAGTGCATGATCATCCACGTGATCAGTGCATGTGAAGTCATGTAGTCAATGCATGATAGCACAGTGATCAGTGCACGATCAGTCCCATGATGAGTGTATGATCAGCCAAGTGATCAGTGCAAGATAGCTACGTGATCAGTGCATGATCAGTCACATGATCAGTGCATGATCATCACGTGATCAGTGTATGATCAGCCACGTGAACAGTGCATGCTCAGTCACGTGATCAGGGCCTGCTGAGCTGCGTGATTACTGTCTGCTCATCTGCTTGACAATTCCAGCTGAGCTGCACGATTCCTGCCTGTCATCTCCTTGACAATTGCCACCTGTGCTGCGTAGTTCCTGCCTGCTCATCTACTTGATTATTGCCAGCTGAGCAGCATTTCTCAGAGCTGAGTTCCATGATTATAGCCTGCTGACTGATTCCTGCCGACTCAGCTCTATGTTCATTGCCTCCAGAGGCACATGATCAGTGTGTGACACCAAACATGATCAGCACATGATCAGTCACACGATCAATGCATGATAAGCCAGGTGATCAGTGCATGATCAATTATGTGATCAGTGCATGATCAGTCACGTGATCTGTGCATGATCAGTCACGTGATCAGTGCATGATCAATTACCTGATCAGTGCATGATCAGTCACGTGACCAGTGCATGGTAGCTACGTGATCATTGCATGATCAGCCACGTGATCAGTGCATGATAGCCACGTGATCAGTGCATGATAGCCACGTGATCAGTGCATGATCAGTCACGTGATACGTGTGTGATCAGCCACTTGATCAGTGCATGTTATCCACGTGATCAGTGCAGGATAGCCACGTGATCACTTCATGATTATTTACGTGATCTGTACATGATCAGTCACGTGATACGTGTGTGATCAGCCCCCGGATCAGTGCGTGATGAGCCATGTGATCAGTGCAGGATCAATTACGTGATCAGTGCATGATCAGTCACGTGACCAGTACATGGTAGCTACGTGATCATTGCGTGATCAGCCACGTGATCAGTGCATTATAGCCACGTGATCACTGCATGATAGCCACGTGATCAGTGCATGAGAGCCACATGATCAGTGCATGATCAGTCACGTGATACATGTGTGATCAGCCACATGATCAGTGCATGATGAGCCACGTGATCAGTGCAGGATCAATTAAGTGATCAGTGCATGATCAGTCACGTGACATGTACATGGTTGCTACGTGATAGTTGCATGATCAGCCACGTGAGAAGAGCATGATAGCCACGTGATCAGTGCATGATCAGTCACGTGATCAGGACATGATCAGTCACGTGAACAGTGCATGATCATTTACGTGATCTGTGCTTTATCAGTCATGTGACCAGTATATGGTAGCTTCGTGATCATTCCATGACGAACCACGTGAGCAGTGCATGATAGCCACGTGATGTGTGCATGATGAGTTACGTGAGCAGAGTATGATGAGCCACGTGATCAGTGTATGAGTGCCACGTGATCAGTGCATGATATGTCACATGACAGGTGTGTGATCAGCCACGTGAACAGTGCATGTTCAGCCACGTGATCAGTGCATGATAGCCACGTGATCAGTGCATGAACAATTACGTGATCAGTGCATGATCACTCTCGTGATCAGTACATGGTAGCTACGTGATCATTGCATGAACAGCCGCGTGAGGAGTGCATGATAGCCACGTGATCAGTGCATGATCTGTCGCATGATCAGTGTATGATCATCCGGGTGATCAGTGCATGGGCAGTCATCTGATCAGTGCATGATATAGACGTGATCAGTGCATGATCAGTCTCGTGATCAGTGTATGATCAACCACGTGATCAGTGCACGATAGCCAGGTAATGAGTGCACGATAGCCAGATGATCAGTGCATTATCAGTCATGTGATCAGTGTATTATCAGCCAAGTAATCAGTGCATGATAGCCAACTGATCAGTGGATGATCCGTCACGTGATCAGTGCATGGTCAGTCACGTGATCATTGCATGATCAGCCACGTGATCAGTGCATGATCAATTTCGTGATCAGTGCATGGTCAGTCACGTGATCAGTACATGATCAGTCACGTGAACAGTGCATGATCAGTCATGTGATCAGTGTATGACCAGCCAAGTGATCAGTGCATGATAGCCAGGGGATCAGTGCATGATCAGTCACGTGATCAGTGCATGATCAATCACGTGATCAGTGTATTTTCAGCCACGTGATCAGTGCATGATCAGCCAAATGATAAGTGCATATTCAATTACGTGATCAGTGCATGATCAGCCACGTGATCAGTGCATGATCAGTCACGTGATCAGTACATGATCAGTCACGTGAACAGTGCGTGATCATTTACGTGAACTGTGCATGATCATTCACGTGACCAGTATATGGTAGCTACGTGATCATTCCATGACGAGCCACGGGAGCAGTGTATGATAGAAACGTGATGTGTGCATGATGAGTTACGAGCGCAGAGTATGATCAGCCACGTGATCAGTGCATGAGTGCCACGTGATCAGTGCATGATATGTCATGATAGGTGTGTGATCAGCCACGTGATGCATGTTCAGCCACGTGATCAGTGCATGATCACTTACATGAGCAGTGTATGATCAGCCACGTGAGCAGTGCATCGTCAGACACGTGAACAGTGTATGATCAGCCACGTGATCAGTGCATGATATCCAAGTGATCAGTGCATGATCAATCACGTGATCAGTGTATGATCAGCCACGTGAACAGTGCATGCTCAGTCACGTGATCTGGGCCTGCTGAGCTGCGTTATTACTGTCTGATCATCTGCTTGACAATTGCCAGCTGAGCTGCACGATTCCTGCCTGTCATCTGCTTGACAATTGCCAGCTGTGCTGCATAATTCCTGCCTGCTCAGCTGCTTGATTATTGCCAGCTGAGCAGTATGATTCCTCACACCTGAGTTCCATGATTATTGCCTGCTGACTGTTTGATTCGTGCCTACTCAGCTCTTTGTTTATTGCCTCCAGAGGCACATGATCAGTGTATGATAGAAAACATGATCAGCGCATGATCAGTCACATGATCAGCGCCATTAAGTCACGTGATCACTACATGATAGTCATGTGATCACTCCATGCTCAGTCACGGTATCAGTGCATGATCAGCCACGTGATCAGTGCATGATCTGTCACATGATTAGTGTATGATCATCCATGTGATCAGTGCATGATCAGTCTCGTGATCAGTGCATGATAGCCACGTGATCAGTGCATGATCAGTCACCTGATGGGTGTATGATCATTCACGTGACCTGTACATGGTAGCTACATGATCATTGCATGATCAGCCACGTGAGTAGTGCATGATAGCCACGTGATCAGTGCATGATCAGTCAGGTGACCAGTACATGGTAGCTGCGTGATCATCGCATGATCAGCCACGTGAGCAGTGCATGATAGCCACGTGATCAGTGCATGATCACACACGAGATCAGTGCATGATCAGTCACGTGATCAGTGCATGTTAGCCAGGTGATCAGTGCATGATCAGCCACGTGATTAGTGCATGACCAGGCACGTGATCAGTGTATGTCCAGCCAAGTGATCAGTGCATGATCAGACACGTGATCAGTGCATGATCAGTTACGTGATCAGTGCATGATCAGTCACGTGATCAGTGCATGATAGCCAGGTGATCAGTGCATGATAGCCACGTGATCAGTGCATGATCAGTCACGTGATCAGTGCATGGTCAGTCACGTGATCAGTGCATGATCATCCACGTGATCAGTGCATGTGGAGTCATGTAATCAATGCATAATAGCGCCTTGATCTGTGCACGGTCAGTCCCGTGATGTGTGTATGATCAGACAAGTGATCAGTGCAAGATACCTACGTGATCAGTGCATGATCAGTCATATGATCAGTGCATGTTTAGCCATGTCATCAGTGCATGATAGCCACGTGGTCAGTGCATACTATTACGGTAACAATGCATGCGCAAACACGTGATCAGTGCATGAGAGCCACGTGATCAGTGCAAGATCAGTCACGTGATAGGTGTGTGATCAGCCATGTGAACAGTGCATGCTCAGTCACGTGATCAGGGCCTGCTGAGCTGCGTGATTACTGTCTGCTCATCTGCTTGACAATTGCTAGCTGAGCTGCACGATTCCTGCCTGCCATCTCCTTGACAATTGCCACCTGTGCTGCGTAATTCCTGCCTGCTCATCTATTTGATTTTTGCCAGCTGAGCAGCATGATTTCTCAGAGCTGAGTTCCATGATTATAGCCTGCTGACTGTTTCCTGCCTACTCAGCTCTATGTTCTTTGCCTCCAGAGGCACATGATCAGTGTGTGACACCAAACATGATCAGCACATGATCAGTCACATGATCAATGCATGATAAGCCAGGTGATCAGTGCATGATCAATTATGTGATCAGTGCATGATCAGTCATGTGACCAGTACATAGTAGCTGCATGATCATTGCATGATCAGCCACGTGAGGAGTGCATGATAGCCACGTGATCACTGCATGATCAGTCACGTGACCAGTGCATGGTAACTACGTGATCATTGCATGATCAGCCACGTGAGCAGTGCATGATATCCACGTGATCAGTGCAGGATAACCACGTGATCACTTCATGATAAGTCACGTGATCAGTACATGATCAGTCACATGAACAGTGCATGATCATTTACGTGATCTGTGCATGATCAGTCACGTGACCAGTATATGGTAGTTTCGTTATCATTCCATGACGAACCACGTGAGCAGTGCATGGTAGCCACGTGATGTGTTCATGATGAGTTACGTGAGCAGAGTATGATCAGCCACGTGATCAGTGCATGATGTCACGTGACAGGTGTGTGATCAGCCACGTGAACAGTGCATGTTCAGCCACGTATTCAGTGCATGATAGCCACGTGATCAGTGCATGATCAGTTACGTGAGCAGTGTATGATAAGCCACGTGATCAGTGCATGGTCAGACACGTGAACAGTGTATGATCAGCCACGTGATCAGTGCATGATATCCAAGTGATCAGTGCATGATCAGTCACGTGATCAGTGTATGATCAGCCATGTGAACAGTGCATGCTCAGTCACGTGATCAGGGCCTGCTGAGCTGCGTGATTACTGTCTGCTCATCTGCTTGACAATTTCCAGCTGAGCTGCACGATTCCTGCCTGTCATCTCCTTGACAATTGCCACCTGTGCTGCGTAATCCTGCCTGCTCATCTACTTGATTATTGCCAGCTGAGCAGCATGATTTCTCAGAGGTGAGTTCCATGATTATAGCCTGCTGACTGATTCCTGCCTACTCAGCTCTATGTTCATTGCCTCCAGAGGCACATGATCAGTGTGTGACACCAAACATGATCAGCACATGGTCAGTCACATGATCAATGCATGATAAGCCATGTGATCAGTGCATGATCAATTATGTGATCAGTGCATGATCAGTCATGTGACCAGTACATGGTAGCTGTGTGATCATTGCATGATCAGCCACGTGATCAGTGCATGAGAGACACGTGATCAGTGCATGATCAGTCACGTGATACATGTGTGATCAGCCACGTGATCAGTGCATGATGAGCCATGTGATCAGTGCAGGATCAATTACGTGATCAGTGCATGATCAGTCACGTGAACCGTACATGGTTGCTACGTGATTGTTGCATGATCAGCCACGTGAGCAGAGCATGATAGCCACGTGGTCAGTACATGATCAGTCACGTGAACAGTGCATGATCATTTACGTGAACTTTGCATGATCAGTCACGTTACCAGTATATGGTTGCTACGTGATCATTCCATGACGAGCCACGTGAGCAGTGCATGATAGCCACGTGATCAGTGGATGATCAGACACGAGATCAGTGCATGATCAGTCACGTGATCAGTGCATAATCAGCCACGTGATCAGTGCATGACCAGGCACGTGATCAGTGTATGTCCAGCCAAGTGATCAGTGCATGATAGCCACGTGATCAGTGCATGATCAGTTATGTGATCAGTGTATGATCAGCCACGTGATCAGTGCATGATCAGCCACATGATCAGTGCATGATCAATTACCTGATCAGTGCATGATCAGTCACGTGACCAGTACATGGTAGCTACGTGATCATTGCTTGATCAGCCAAGTGATCAGTGCATGATAGCCACGTGATCAGTGCATGATCAGTCATGTGATACGTGTGTGATCAGGCACGTGATCAGTGCATGATATCCACGTGATCAGTGCATGACAGGCACGTGATAAGTGCATGAGAGCCACGTGATCAGTGCATGATCAGTCACGTGATACATGTGTGATCAGCCACGTGATCAGTGCATGATGAGCCACGTGATCAGTGCAGGATCAATTACGTGATCAGTGCATGATCAGTCACGTGACCAGTACATGGTTGCTACGTGATCGTTGCATGATCAGCCACGTGAGCAGAGCATGATAGCCACGTGGTCAGTGCATGATCAGTCACGTGAACAGTGCATGATCATTTACGTGATCTTTGCATGATCAGTCACGTTACCAGTATATGGTGGCTACGTGATCATTCCATGACGAGCCACGTGAGCAGTGCATGATAGCCACGTGATGTGTGCATGAGTTACGTGAGCAGAGTATGATCAGCCACGTGATCAGTGCATGAGTGCCACGTGATCAGTGCATGATCAGTTACGTGAGCGGTGTATGATCAGCCACGTGATCAGTGCATGGTCAGACACGTGAACAGTGTATGATCAGCCACGTGATCAGTGCATGATATCCAAGTGATCAGTGCATGACCATCACGTGATCAGTGTATGATCAGCCACGTGAACAGTGCATGCTCAGTCACGTGATCTGGGCCTGCTGAGCTGCGTGATTCCTATCTGCTCATCTGCTTGACAATTGCCAGCTGAGCTGCACGATTCCTGACTGTCATCTGCTTGACAATTGCCAGCTGTGCTGCGTAATTCCTGCCTGCTCAGCTGCTTGATTATTGCCAGCTGAGCAGCATGATTCCTCACACCTGTGTTCCATGATTATTGCCTGCTGACTGTTTGATTCGTGCCTACTCAGCTCTTTGTTTATTGCCTCCAGAGGCACATGATCAGTGTGTGATAGCAAACATGATCAGCGCATGATCAGTCACATGATCAGCGCGATTAAGTCACGTGATCTCTACATGATAGTCATGTGATCAGTCCATGCTCAGTCACGGTATCAGTGCATGATCAGCCACGTGATCAGTGCATGATCTGTCACAAGATTAGTGCATGATCATCCACGTGATCAGTGCACGGGCAGTCATGTGATCAGTGCATGATATAGACGTGAACAGTGCATGATAAGTCTCGTGATCAGTGCATGATAGCCACGTGATCAGTGCATGATCAGTCACCTGAAGGGTGTATGATCATTCACGTGACCTGTACATGGTAGCTACATGATCATTGCATGATCAGCCTTGTGAGTAGTGCATGATAGCCACGTGATCACTGCATGATCAGTCACGTGATCAGTGCATTATCAGTCATGTGACCAGTACATGGTACCTGCGTGATCATGGCATGATCAGCCACGTGAGCAGTGCATGATAGCCACGTGATCAGTGCATGACCAGACACGAGATCAGTGCATGATCAGTCACGTGATCAGTGCATGATCAGCCACGTGATCAGTGCATGACCAGGCACGTGATCAGTGTATGTCCAGCCAAGTGATCAGTGCATGATAGCCACGTGATCAGTGCATGATCAGTCACGTGATCAGTGCATGATCAGTTATGTGATCAGTGTGTGATCAGCCACATGATCAGTGCATTATCAATTACGTGATCAGTGCATGATCAGTCACGTGACAAGTACATGGTAGCTACGTGATCATTGCCTGCTCAGCCACATGATCAGTGCATGATAGCCACGTGATCAGTGCATGATAGCCACGTGATCAGTGCATGATCAGTCACGTGATACGTGTGTGATTAGCCAGGTGATCAGTGCATGACAGCCACGTGATCAGTGCATGAGAGCCAAGTGATCAGTGCATGAACAGTCACGTGATACATGTGTGATCAGCGACGTGATCAGTGCATGATGAGCCACGTGATCACTGCAGGATCAATTACGTGATCAGTGCATGATCAGTCACGTGACCAGTACATGGTTGCTACGTGATCGTTGCATGATCAGCCACGTGAGCAGAGCCTGATAGCCACGTGGTCAGTGCATGATCAGCCACGTGATCAGTGCATGAGTGCCACGTGATCAGTGCATGATATGTCACGTGACAGGTGTGTGATCAGCCACGTGAACAGTGCATGTTCAGCCACGTGATCAGTGCATGATAGCCACGTGATCAGTGCATGATCAGTTACGTGAGCAGTGTATGATCAGCCACGTGATCAGTGCATGGTCAGACATGTGAACATTGTATGATCAGCCACGTGATCAGTGCATGATATCCAATTGATCAGTGCATGATCATCACGTGATCAGTGTATGATCAGCCACGTGAACAGTGCATGCTCAGTCACGTGATCTGGGCCTGCTGAACTGCGTGATTCCTGTCTGCTCATCTGCTTGACAATTGCCAGCTGAGCTGCACGATTCCTGCCTGTCATCTGCTTGACAATTGCCAGCTGTGCTGCGTAATTCCTTCCTGCTTAGCTGCTTGATTATTGCCAGCTGAGCAGCATGATTCCTCACACCTGTGTTCCATGATTATTAACTGCTGACTGTTTGATTCGTGCCTACTCAGCTCTTTGTTTATTGCCTCCAGAGGCACATGATCAGTGTGTGATAGCAAACATGATCAGCGCATGATCAGTCACAAGATCAGCGCCATTAAGTCACGTAATCACTACATGATAGTCATGTGATCAGTCCATGCTCAGTCACGGTATCAGTGCATGATCAGCCACGTGATCAGTGCATGATCTGTCACAAGATTAGTGTATGATCATCCACGTGATCAGTGCACGGGCAGTCATGTGATCAGTGCATGATATAGACGTGAACAGTGCATGATCAGTCTCGTGATCAGTGCATGATAGCCACGTGATCAGTGCAGGATCAGTCACCTGATGGGTGTATGATCATTCACGTGACCTGTACATGGTAGCTACATGATCATTGCATGATCAGCCACGTAAGTAGTGCATGATAGCCACGTGATCACTGCATGATCAGTCACGTGATCAGTGCATGATCAGTCATGTGACCAGTACATGGGAGCTGCGTGATCATGGCATGATCAGCCACGTGAGCAGTGCATGATAGCCACGTGATCAGTGCATGATCAGACACGAGATCAGTGCATGATCAGTCACGTGATCAGTGCATGATCAGCCACGTGATCAGTGCATGACCAGACACGTGATCAGTGTATGTCCAGCCAAGTGATCAGTGCATGATAGCCACGTGATCAGTCCATGATCAGTCACGTGATCAGTGCATGATCAGTTATGTGATCAGTGCATGTTCAGCCACGTTATCAGTGCATGATCAGCCACATGATCATTGCATGATCAATTACGTGATCAGTGCATGATCAGTCACGTGATCAGTACATGATCAGTCACGTGAACAGTGCATGATCTGTCGCATGATCAGTGTATGATCATCCGGGTGATCAGTGCATGGGCAGTCATCTGATCAGTGCATGATATAGACGTGATCAGTGCATGATCAGTCTCGTGATCAGTGTATGATCAACCACGTGATCAGTGCACGATAGCCAGGTAATGAGTGCACGATAGCCAGATGATCAGTACATTATCAGTCATGTGATCAGTGTATTATCAGCCAAGTAATCAGTGCATGATAGCCAAGTGATCAGTGCATGATCCGCCACGTGATCAGTGCATGGTCAGTCACGTGATCATTGCATGATCAGCCACGTGATCAGTGCATGATCAATTTCGTGATCAGTGCATGGTCAGTCACGTGATCAGTACATGATCAGTCACGTGAACAGTGCATGATCAGTCATGTGATCAGTGTAAGACCAGCCAAGTGATCAGTGCATGATAGCCAGGTGATCAGTGCATGATCAGTCACGTGATCAGTGCATGATCAATCACGTGATCAGTGTATTTTCAGCCACGTGATCAGTGCATGATCAGCCAAATGATAAGTGCATATTCAATTACGTGATCAGTGCATGATCAGCCACGTGATCAGTGCATGATCAGTCACGTGATCAGTACATGATCAGTCACGTGAACAGTGCGTGATCATTTACGTGAACTGTGCATGATCATTCACGTGACCAGTATATGGTAGCTACGTGATCATTCCATGACGAGCCACGTGAGCAGTGTATGATAGAAACGTGATGTGTGCATGATGAGTTACGAGCGCAGAGTATGATCAGCCACGTGATCAGTGCATGAGTGCCACGTGATCAGTGCATGATATGTCACGTGACAGGTGTGTGATCAGCCACGTGTACAGTGCATGTTCAGCCACGTGATCAGTGCATGATCACTTACATGAGCAGTGTATGATCAGCCACGTGAGCAGTGCATCGTCAGACACGTGAACAGTGTATGATCAGCCACGTGATAAGTGCATGATATCCAAGTGATCAGTGCATGATCAATCACGTGGTCAGTGTATGATCAGCCACCTGAACAGTGCATGCTCAGTCACGTGATCTGGGCCTGCTGAGCTGCGTTATTACTGTCTGATCATCTGCTTGACAATTGCCAGCTGAGCTGCACGATTCCTGCCTGTCATCTGCTTGACAATTGCCAGCTGTGCTGCATAATTCCTGCCTGCTCAGCTGCTTGATTATTGCCAGCTGAGCAGTATGATTCCTCACACCTGAGTTCCATGATTATTGCCTGCTGACTGTTTGATTCGTGCCTACTCAGCTCTTTGTTTATTGCCTCCAGAGGCACATGATCAGTGTATGATAGAAAACATGATCAGCGCATGATCAGTCACATGATCAGCGCCATTAAGTCACGTGATCACTACATGATAGTCATGTGATCAGTCCATACTCAGTCACGGTATCAGTGCATGATCAGCCACGTGATCAGTGCATGATCTGTCACATGATTAGTGTATGATCATCCATGTGATCAGTGCATGATCAGTCTCGTGATCAGTGCATGATAGCCACGTGATCAGTGCATGATCAGTCACCTGATGGGTGTATGATCATTCACGTGACCTGTACATGGTAGCTACATGATCATTGCATGATCAGCCACGTGAGTAGTGCATGATAGCCACGTGATCACTGCATGATCAGTCATGTGATCAGTGCATGATCAGTCATGGGACCAGTACATGGTAACTGCATGATCATCGCATGATCAGCCACGTGAGCAGTGCATGATAGCCACGTGATCAGTGCATGATCAATCACGTGTTCAG
Source organism: Bos javanicus (assembly GCF_032452875.1). Classification (NCBI taxonomy): domain Eukaryota; kingdom Metazoa; phylum Chordata; class Mammalia; order Artiodactyla; family Bovidae; genus Bos; species Bos javanicus. Next base: position 597,604 of record NW_026893634.1, read on the forward strand.
TGCATGATCAGTCATGTAATATGTGCATGACCAGGCATGTGATCAGTGTATGACCAGCCAAGTGATCAGTGCATGATAGCCACGTGATCAGTGCATGATCAGTCAGGTGATCAGTGCATGATCAGTCATGTGACCAGTACATGGTAGCTGCGTAATCATCGCATGATCAGCCACGTGAGCAGTGCATGATAGCCACGTGATCAGTGCATGATCACACACGAGATCAGTGCATGACCAGGCACGTGATCAGTGTATGTCCAGCCAAGTGATCAGTGCATGATAGCCACGTGATCAGTGCATGATCAGTCACGTGATCAGTGCATGATCAGTCACGTGATCAGTGCATGTTAGCCAGGTGATCAGTGCATGATCAGCCACGTGATTAGTGCATGACCAGGCACGTGATCAGTGTATGTCCAGCCAAGTGATCAGTGCATGATAGACACGTGATCAGTGCATGATCAGTTACGTGATCAGTGCATGATCAGTCACGTGATCAGTGCATGATAGCCAGGTGATCAGTGCATGATAGCCACGTGATCAGTGCATGATCAGTCACGTGATCAGTGCATGGTCAGTCACGTGATCAGTGCATGATCAGCCACGTGAGTAGTGCATGATAGCCACGTGATCACTGTATGATCATCCACGTGAACAGTGCATGCTCAGTCACGTGATCTGGGCCTGCTGAGCTGCATGACTCCTATCTGGTCATCTGCTTGACAATTGCCAGCTGAGCTGCACGATTCCTGACTGTCATCTGCTTGACAATTGCCAGCTGTGCTGCGTAATTCCTGCCTGCTCAGCTGCTTGATTATTGCCAGCTGAGCAGCATGATTCCTCACACCTGTGTTCCATGATTATTAACTGCTGACTGTTTGATTCGTGCCTACTCAGCTCTTTGTTTATTGCCTCCAGAGGCACATGATCAGTGTGTGATAGCAAACATGATCAGCGCATGATCAGTCACATGATCAGCGCGATTAAGTCACGTGATCACTACATGATAGTCATGTGATCAGTCCATGCTCAGTCACGGTATCAGTGCATGATCAGCCACGTGATCAGTGCATGACCAGGCACGTGATCAGTGTATGTCCAGCCAAGTGATCAGTGCATGATAGCCACGTGATCATTGCATGATCAGTCACGTGATCAGTGCATGATCAGTTATGTGATCAGTGTGTGATCAGCCACATGATCAGTGCATTATCAATTACGTGATCAGTGCATGATCAGTCACGTGACCAGTACATGGTAGCTACGTGATCATTGCCTGCTCAGCCACATGATCAGTGCATGATAGCCAGGTAATCAGTGCATGATAGCCACGTGATCAGTGCATGATCAGTCATGCGATACGTGTGTGATCAGCCAGGTGATCAGTGCATGACAGCCACGTGATCAGTGCATGAGAGCCACGTGATCAGTGCATGAACAGTCACGTGATACATGTGTGATCAGCGACGTGATCAGTGCATGATAAGCCACGTGATCACTGCAGGATCAATTAGGTGATCAGTGCATGATCAGTCACGTGACCAGTACATGGTTGCTACGTGATCGTTGCATGATCAGCCACGTGAGCAGAGCCTGATAGCCACGTGGTCAGTGCATGATCAGCCACGTGATCAGTGCATGAGTGCCACGTGATCAGTGCATGATATGTCACGTGACAGGTGTGTGATCAGCCACGTGAACAGTGCATGTTCAGCCACATGATCAGTGCATGATAGCCACGTGATCAGTGCATGATCAGTTACGTGAGCAGTGTATGATCAGCCACGTGATCAGTGCATGGTCAGACACGTGAACATTGTATGATCAGCCACGTGATCAGTGCATGATATCCAAGTGATCAGTGCATGATCATCACGTGATCAGTGTATGATCAGCCACGTGAACAGTGCATGCTCAGTCACGTGATCTGGGCCTGCTGAACTGCGTGATTCCTGTCTGCTCATCTGCTTGACAATTGCCAGCTGAGCTGCACGATTCCTGCCTGTCATCTGCTTGACAATTGCCAGCTGTGCTGCCTAATTCCTGCCTGCTCAGCTGCTTGATTATTGCCAGCTGAGCAGCATGATTCCTCACACCTGTGTTCCATGATTATTAACTGCTGACTGTTTGATTCGTGCCTACTCAGCTCTTTGTTTATTGCCTCCAGAGGCACATGATCAGTGTGTGATAGCAAACATGATCAGCGCATGATCAGTCACAAGATCAGCGCCATTAAGTCACGTAATCACTACATGATAGTCATGTGATCAGTCCATGCTCAGTCACGGTATCAGTGCATGATCAGCCACGTGATCAGTGCATGATCTGTCACAAGATTAGTGTATGATAATCCACGTGATCAGTGCACGGGCAGTCATGTGATCAGTGCATGATATA